>NW_028292570.1:12002456-12265008 GCF_029948245.1 Actinia tenebrosa | reverse complement strand
CCCCCCATTTCAAAGCCCATCAGGTTGCGGCTGTTTAGTTGTGTCTTTGTCCCATTCTTGGTATCAATTGTAAAGTCAATGCCTTGGTCACCGTTCTTAAGGCTCCTAACAAATATCAAGGTGAAATCTACCTATACCCGATGACACACAATTACACCCAATCAACCCCTTGCTGAAGGACTCGCCAAGCGCGGTATACTCTCACCACGGAATTGCCGCACGAAATGACCCTCAAACATAAATGTCCAAACTATTCAGTAACTTTTGGAAAGTTTGACCCTTGGATCTTTAT
The DNA here is from genome assembly GCF_029948245.1 of Actinia tenebrosa. Classification (NCBI taxonomy): domain Eukaryota; kingdom Metazoa; phylum Cnidaria; class Anthozoa; order Actiniaria; family Actiniidae; genus Actinia; species Actinia tenebrosa. Next base: position 12,264,716 of record NW_028292570.1, on the reverse strand, counting down.
TATGTGCGCAGGCAAGACAATGACCCCCGACACGCCAGACCTGTGAAATGGAAAGTCCATCCTCTTACGAAGTCTTGCGACGTGGGTCCATAGTTACAACAATGGGAAAAGTCTTCTCTTATGTCCAAGTTTCGGGCCAAAGTTATCCATGTGACCCACGTAGAATACACTCCCAGTTCTTTAAGCTATGAGCTTGGTCTAATTGGTGTAAAAGCAAAACATCACCATTAAAGTGGAGCGGAAAGACGTGATTTCAACGGACCGGCAAGATCACTCTTGTTTTGGAAATTCATATAATGGTCAACTGAGGACAAACTCAAAAGGAATTTACTAGGGCCTGGAAAGCTATTGAGAGGACTCAGCTATTAAGAAACTCGCAGAACCGCGGCCCAGGGTTATCAGAAGAAACGCCTAAAAAATGGCTAAAAAAGCAAACCCTCTGGCAGTTTATCTTCCCGTTCCCAGTACATTCCCAGGCCCAGCTTCAGTCACCGTAAATGCCCCGAATGCAGTTCATCAGGCAGAGTTGCTTTTCTTAGCGCACACAAGTGCGAAGAAAGATCCTATGAGACCTTTGACAGTATTGTGATATCGCAAGCAGATATAAGACGCCGCCGGAACCACAACCACAGATTCTTGGGGAAGTCGCAGAAGCCCTCGGATAGAAGATTTATAGCGGCGTCCTTGAAAGTGCCTAAGCTCTGCAATTGGGATTGCGGGGACCGGATTCTGGGCGTGGTCCCAGACCCCCTGAAAGACCACGACACTAAGATTAATGAGAGCCTCATCTGTACCACAGTGTCAGAGCATCGTCGAAAGATTCAATAAACCCTGGCCGAGCGTCTCTTTGGGGACATTATTGAAAAGCTGAAAGATCCGTCCAACGCAACAGGAATTGACTTCAGAGGCTCCCCCCAGGTCGTCGGCGGCTTCGAACATCGAGGCTGCCAGGGCTACGGGAATGAAACCCAAGGTTGCCATAAAAAGAAACACGTGGAGAGCAAAATCCTACGTTAAAAAGCTCGGGGCGGTCGGACTGAAAGGAAAAAAAGCTCCCCCGCAATCATATGGTCAATACTTCCTCCAGCCGGGGAACTCGAAAGTGGCAGTAAAGAGCCTACGGATCCTAAATGGTCTTTGGAAACCGTATGATATTTCAACTTCCATCACATCACCAATAAGGGCAACCCGTTGTATTATCTATGGGCCCAAGTCGCGGATTTGTCAAGGAAAGCTGCTCATAGTCCCCAAAAGACTCGATTGAGTGCTGCTCCACGAGCCCGATTCACACTCTAGGCATGTTAGCCCTTACGTTGCCTATGCAATTGCCCCCGCCTGTTGTTGTTGATACGATCCACGGACGAACTCCTGATCGTCATTTGGGTAAACACCTCCATAGTCAGAGGTATGTTACTTGACTTGGCACACCTTGCCCCTTTCTTATAGGACGGTCGTCCATGGTCCACCATAGGTCGGAAACGTCATATTTTTTTCTTCGTCGTGTCATTTTGTAGCGAAGGGAGTTTCTTAGCAATGTTCTCCTTAGCTACGGTCCCTCTGGGCGTCTTATCGTAGCGCAGTTGCGGACCCCAGGCTTCTTTTTAGTTGCTATGGACATATTCATGCACGCGCTTTATCGGGGTGTAGATAGGTGCCTCCACAGCACAGCCGCTGGTGTATGGATCCATAAGATTTCTTTTATGGTAAGCCCTTGCGCGCTGTGGACTGTCATACAATAGCCCAAGCGCCAGTCTGGATGGGAGGTTATTTTTTTCCACCTTTTCTATGGGTACCCAGGCTTTAATCGTGCGTTACTGCGTTCGGCAGTTGGATGTCGGTACCAGGTACCCAGACGTCTCTTTTTTGCATGCGGTGTCGTGGGGTTTGTAGCAAACAGGTACGGGGATGCGTAGGGAAGCGCTCTCGGTGTAATATTTAGGCAAATCCTTTTGTATGCGAGACTGTGCTGCGCGTTTGCTGCTCAGCACCAGATCCTTTGGATGCCATGTGTAAAAGGAAGTCCTCGTATTTCTTCGCTCGTACGCGTTTGCGCAGTGTGCTTGCATTGCTCGGCATCACTAAGAAACCCTTAATTCCCGCTTTTAGCTTACGTATTTGATCCTTGCGTGCGGTAGTCGGCGTTTAATTTCCTCCGCATGGTCTACGAACCCCCTTTAGCCATTCGTGGGGCATTTCTCCGGATATTGGAGGAGGCTGGCAGGGATCTCCGGCGAATATTACTTGACATTTCCCGCGAAGGAACTCTACGAACTCCTGCAGGATTTCCAAGGTACGGTGCAAATCTCATCCCAAAGTATCACCGGAGGGTATGTCGTGAATGGCTTCTGGTACCCACTTTTGGCCATTCCAACGAAAGAAGCTGTGGTAGGTCTGCGCGTCGTGGCCCATTTCGCAGAGTTCTCTTTCCAAACGGTGCGTTGGCGTTAGCACCTTTATCTTAGGAAAGAGTTCTAACACACGCGTCGTCTTACCGCTGTCTCCCGTACCGTAGAGGTAAGAGAAGCGTTGGTAGGAAATGGGGTCGGCAACTGAAGGTAGGGGCTCTTTGGTAGGCGTTACGGTGCCCTGGGTGTGCTCGCCGTGATATTCTACACGTGCCCTCCAAGACCTTATCTCCTCATCTTTGACGCGCCATTGGCCACTTTCTGCAAGTTCATCGGCAGTGTAGAATTCCTTCATCTTTTCCAACACGTGCGGCTTCACGTATAAGGAATCCGTGGGCTACGCGTGGAATGTCTTCTTTGTCAAACCGCAGGAGCATCGCTAATAGGTTAATGTGCGCATATGCGGGCATGCTGGCACGCAGATGGTAATACTGCGGTCGATGGTCCTGGTAGTAGCATAAAGCATTCCATTTGCGTTCTTTTTGCTCGGCTTCTATGAAATAGTCCCACTTCTCCACGGACAACCATCGTTCCTTGGTCATGGGCACGCTTGATGAGGAAACTTAACTCACCTTCGTCTGTTATTAGGCGCCTTTGCATGTGTTTCTCTCCCCTCCTTAGCGCCCTGGGTGAACTTTCCTATGACAATTCGGGCCGTGGGGTTGTGTTCTGGTAACCATTTAGTGAAGGCGCTATGGCAGAGTATGGCTTCATGCGCTGTGTATTTCAGGAGTTTACGCTCTTCAAGGAATTTAACAATGGCACTGGTATCCATTCTTTCTCTTGTAGATGCTTCCCGTACCATGCGTAAATTATGGGATGTAGGTCTTTAGCCAACTTCCAAGACGTTAATCTGACGAACCCCGTTGCTGGCGCGTCGTAGCTGCCGTCTAAGGACACACGAAAGAATTGTGAGTCTGGATGCCCGTATCTATCATAATATTCCTTACAATCGCCAAGACCTTTAAATGACGCAGGATAGCAATGCTTCATGTCTAAGGAGACGTATTCGTCTTCGTCGTATTCCATGTTCCAAAGACCTCCATGACCGTGTTCTACGCACACTTTGGAGATATCTTTGAACTCTTTTGGGGTAGGTTTCCATCCATTTCTCTTTTTGGCCGCTAAGAAGTCCAAGCTACGAGAGCTGAGCACTTCATCTGAGAAGTCTTCCCCAAGGGTTTTGCAGGCGCTCTGGATGCGTAGATGTTCGATTTCGGGGCGGTAAAGAGTACCATCTTGCGTCATAAACTGACTTCCTTCTGAATCCATCAGCCAAATAGAATTCTCATGAATTAACTCCGCCAATGGAGAATTCTCGTAGACCTTGGTTTCTTTCTTTCGCGGGAATCGAAGTTCTTGCCAAGCGTGTCCGTTATGCTGGTAGATGACTATAGGAGCACTTCTGCCGCCGTATTTATGCGTCCCAGGGTAAATGTACCCGTCTGTGATATCTTTTACGTGTATGCGCCTTTCTAAGGCAGTTTCTAATTTTTTGATGTTGTCTATCGTTGCTCCGGCCCTACGAGTAGAATCTTCCCATTTTCTGATGGCTTCTCTTCTTTTCAACGTAAGCTTACCACCACGAGAGGAATCCTCAAAGAACTCCCTCACCAACTTACCCACGCAGTTACCAGGATGCCGCATTGGCTTAAGCTTTTTAACATCCGGCTTCTTGATCTCATAAGCAGCATAAATAACTACGGTGACTGGATAGGCAACTTCGTAGAACAGCATGTCGATGCCCACCAACGCTCCGGGGGGGGGGGGGGGGTGTGCTTGTTTAAGACAAACAGGTTCTGCTTACCAGACGCCCGGATAGGATTGCGGCCCCTTTCTATTACCCAGTCACCATCTAAATACTTTATGAACGTTAATTCCAAGCGGTAATTGCCTTCGGGCATTAAGTCGATTATCTTTTCAGCCCTTGCGTCGTCCATAGTCTCGTCCGTATCTCCTTCCATGAATGTCGTGAAGGCGAAGTCGGCGTCCAAACGATCCAATACCTGGGTGCGCAGCTTGCGTACAGTTTTGTTTTGAATGCTCCTGATAGCGTCCATCTATATCTAAGAAATATTTTAACCCTCGTTTGCGACCCTTAACACAGCAGCAGTAAGGGAATCATCGCGCGGGTAATACCCGCTGCGGACGCTTAGCGTTTAACCCAGGCAATACCCGGGCCTCCCGGTACCCCCTCCGCGAGTCCCCTTTACTGCTGCTGCTAAAGACCATGCTTTTTGCCCGAAAATCATAAAAATGCCCTAATTTTTACTCTTCATAAATTATGCATATCTTTTCAAAAGTTGTGAAAATGGACCAAAATCGATCAAAACCATGGGCTATAGTCCATACTTTTTGCCCGAAAATGTTCAAAAATGACCTTTTTTTCACTCTTCATAAATAATGCATATCTTTTCAAAAGTTGTGAAAATGGCCCAAAATCCATCAAAACCATGGGCTATAGTCCATGCTTTTTGCCCGAAAATGGTCAGAAATGACCTTTTTTTCACTCTTCATAAATAATGCATATCTTTTCAAAAGTTGTGAAAATGGCCCAAAACCCATCAAAACCAATGGCTATAGTCCATGCTTTTTGCCCGAAAATGGTCAGAAATGACCTTTTTTTCACTCTTCATAAATAATGCATATCTTTTTAAAAGTTGTGAAAATGGCCCAAAATCGATCAAAACCAAGGGCTATAGTCCATGCTTTTTGCCCGAAAATGGTCAAAAATAACCTTTTTTTCACTCTTCATAAGTCATGCATATCTTTTCAAAAGTTGTGAAAATGGCCCAAAATCGATCAAAGCCAAGGACTATACTCCATGCTTTCTGCCCGAAAATGCTCAAAAATGACCTTTTTTTCACTCTTCATAAATCATGCATATCTTTTCAAAAGGTGTGAAAATGACCCAAAATTCATCAAAACCATGGGCTATAGTCCATGCTTTTTGACCGAAAATGGTCAAAAATGACCTTTTTTTCACTCTTCATAAATCATGCATATCTTTTCAAAAGGTGTGAAAATAGCCCAAAATTCATCAAAACCAAGGGCTACAGTCCATGCTTTTTGCCCGAAAATGGTCAAAAATGCCCTATTTTTCACTCTTCATAAATAATGCATATCTTTTCAAAAGTTGTGAAAATGGCTCACAATCCATCAAAACCAAGGACTATACTCCATGCTTTTTGCCCGAAAATGGTCAAAAATGAATTTTTTTTCACTCTTCATAAATGATGCATATCTTTTCAAAAGTTGTGAAAATGGCCCAAAATCGATCAAAACCATGGGCTATAGTCCATGCTTTTTGCCCGAAAATGCTCAAAAATGAATTTTTTTTCACTCTTCATAAATGATGCATATCTTTTCAAAAGGTGTGAAAATGGCCCAAAATCGATCAAAACCATGGGCTATAGTCCATGCTTTTTGCTCGAAAATGGTCAAAAATGACCTATTTTTCACTCTTCATAAATCATGCATATCTTTTCAAAAGGTGTGAAAATGGCCCAAAATCCATCAAAACTAAGGGCTATAGTCCATGCCTTTTGCCCGAAAATGCTCAAAAATGACCTTTTTTTTAAAATCTTCATAAATAATGCATATCTTTTCAAAAGTTGTGAAAATGGCCCAAAATCCATCAAAAGCATGGGCTATAGTCCATGCATTTTGCTCGAAAATGATAAAAAATGCCCTAATTTTCACTCTTCATAAATAATGCGTATCTTTTCAAAAGGTGTGAAAATGGCCCAAAATCGATCAAAACCAAGGACTATACTCCATGCTTTTTGCCCGAAAATGGTCAAAAATAACCTTTTTTTCACTCTTCATTAGTCATGCATATCTTTTCAAAAGTTGTGAAAATGGCCCAAAATCGATCAAAGCCAAGGACTATACTCCATGCTTTCTGCCCGAAAATGCTCAAAAATGACCTTTTTTTCACTCTTCATAAATCATGCATATCTTTTCAAAAGGTATGAAAATGACTCAAAATTCATCAAAACCATGGGCTATACTCCATGCTTTTTGCCCGAAAATGGTCAAAAATGACCTATTTTTCACTCTTCATAAATAATGCATATCTTTTCAAAAGGTGTGAAAATAGCCCAAAATTCATCAAAACCAAGGGCTACAGTCCATGCTTTTTGCCCGAAAATGCTCAAAAATGACCTTTTTTTTAAAATCTTCATAAATCATGCATATCTTTTCAAAAGGTGTGAAAATGGCCCAAAATCCATCAAAAGCATGGGCTATAGTCCATGCATTTTGCTCGAAAATGATAAAAAATGCCCTATTTTTCACTCTTCATAAATAATGCGTATCTTTTCAAAAGGTGTGAAAATGGCCCAAAATCCATCAAAACCATGGGCTAAAGTCCATGCTTTTTGCACGAAAATGGACTGTTTTGTATCTTTCATAATTCATGCATATCTTTTCAATAGGTGTGAAAATGGGTCAAAATCGATCAAAACCAAGTGCTATAGTGTATGCTTTTTGCCCGAAAATGGTCAAAAATGACCTATTTTGTATCTTTCATAAAACATGCATATCTTTTCAAAAAGTGTGAAAATAGCTTAAAATCCATCAAAACCATGGGCTATAGTCCGTGCGGTTTTCGTCAAAATGGCCAACAATGACCTGTTTGGTCTTCCCCATAAAAATTGGATATTTCTTCAAAAGGTGTGAAAATAGCCCTAAATCCATCAAAACCATGGGCTAAAGTCCATGCTTTTTGCCCGAAAATGGCTAAAAATGCCCTATTTTTCAGTCTTCATAAATACTGCATATCATTTAAAAAGGTGTGAAAATAGCCCAAACTAGTACTCGATCAAAAACATGGGCTATAGTCCATGCTTTTTGCCCGAAAATGATAAAAAATGCCCTATTTTGCATCTTTCATAAATAATGCATATTTTTTGAAAAGGTGTGAGAATGGGCCAAAATCCATCAAAACCTTGGGCTATAGTCCATGCTTTTTGCCCGAAAATGATAAAAAATGCCCTATTTTTCACTATTCATAAATAATGCATATCTTTTCAAGAGATGAGAAAATGGCCTAAACTCGATCAAAAACATGGGGTATAGTCTATGATTTTTGCCCGAAAATGGCCAAAAATGCCCTATTTTTCGCTCTTCATAAATAATGCATATCTTTTCAAAAGGTTTGAAAATGGCACAAAATCCATCAAAACCATGGTCTATAGTCCATGCTTTTTGCTCGAAAATGATAAAAAATGACCTATGTTTCACTTTTCGTAAATCATGCATATCTTTTCAAAAGGTGTGAAAATGGCCAAAAATCTATCAAAACCCTTGGCTATAGTCCATGCTTTTTGCCCGAAAATGATAAAAAATGCCCTATGTTTCACTCTTCATAAATAATGCATATCTTTTCAAAAGTTGTGAAAATGGCACAAAATCCATCAAAACCATGGGCTATAGTACATGCTTTTTGCGCGAAAATAGTCAAAAATGCCCTATTTTTTATTCCTCATAAAAAAACAATGTCTCATGAAAAGTTGTGAAAATGGTCCAAAATCGTTCAAAACCATGGGCTATAGTCCATGCTTTTTGACCGAAAATGGCCAAAAAATGCCCTATTTTTCACTCTTTATTAATAATGCATATCTTTTCAAAAGGTGTGAAAATGGCCCAAAATAGATCAAAACCATGGGCTATAGCCCCTGTTTTTGACCGAAAATGGCCAAAATAAATCTGTTATGCATCTTTCATAAATACCCAAAATTTACCTCTTGCAGATCCTTTGTAAGTAATGCAAAATCTTAATAATAATAATAGTGATAAATATTTATTTATTCTCACTAAGTATGATTGTACACAAGTGCTAGTCTGAGCGAGCTTTTTTAGTGTTATTTCTGATATCTTTTGAAATTTAATTTAATAGACCTCCTCGGCTTGGACGTAATGTTGTCCCATTTCAGACCAAGTGTCACTCCCTTGAGAATAAGATTCTTTGTTTGAGTTGTATCCATATTCATGTGTCTTCTCATGTGCAACCGTTAAACAAAGAAATGATACTCTAGGGAATGACACGTGGTCTCTATAATAAGATTCTTGTTTAAGTTGCATCCATATTAATGTGTCTTCTCGTGCGCAACCGTTAAACAAAGAAATGATACTCTAGGGAATGACACATGGGCCTAGTTGCATAAAGCTCTCTTAAGATAAAAAAAGCTTAAAAACACTCGTAAGTTACCTAACCTAACCTACCTAACACCTATATTGTTTTGGAGCAATACTTACGGATGCTCTTATCTTAAGAGAGTGGTCATATAATAAAACTCTTATCAACCGAGCTTGGTCGGTCTGTACGGGATAATCTTGACCTCGGCCGGGTACAGACCTCGGTCAAGATTATCCCGTACAGACCTTCCGCTCGGTTAATAAGATCTAAGTATTAGTCGTGTAGTGTTTTCTTCGTCCATGTTCAACTAAAGTCTTGTACAAAACAAGCCATCATTTGCTGCCATTTTTCAACACAAGTTTGTTGACTTCAAAACAAAACATAACCAACTCAAAGTACTATTTTATCAATGAAATGTTCTAAAATAAGAATAAATATCGATGGTTTCTTTTATATCGATAAGAAATATTATGATTTGACAAAGAAAACAAGTATTTTTGCTGTTTTCCGTATTTCAAGTCCAACTCCCTTTGCTCAAAATATGAAGAAAAAATAAATATTTGTCAAATAAAGGTCTCTTTTAACTTGGTTGAATAAAAATATTGATGAAAACAAACTTGTTCTTGTATTGATATCAAACTATTGGACATTTGTCAAGAAATATTTTTGATTTTCAATGGATTTGTTTGAATATTTGTTGAGTAAAACACAAATCAACTACAAAAATAAAACTACAAGGATTTCTTTATTATTGAATACAATATGATATTATTCACAAAAACAGATTATATTCTACTCGTTTATTATGGTTTCATTCAGTATTTTGGACAGTATTATTGACCTAAATGAACAACTCAACATCAGGGATCTGACTCAAATTCAGTTCACATTCACTTGTTATGTTATTATTACCCTGTAAGTTTAACACTTTTACACGACAATCATCACGTATTAATACTGAACACAGACACTGAGCACCAACATCTGTTATTTTATTCCAACTTAGGTCTAGGTCTGTTATCTTAGTACGAGGCAACATTTCGCATATTATTTTAACACCAACATCTGTTATATTATTAGTACTTAGTTCTAGGTGCGTTATCTTAGTTCTAGGCAACATGTCACATATTATTTTAACACATTCATCGTCAAATGTACAACAAATCAGCCACAGTTCAGTAAGAGTAAAAACCATAACAAGAGAATTACACAACATTCTCATCCCTGATGCTGATAAAGATGACAAACAAATGTTCAATCTATTAACAATGATTGACAGTGTAGATGTTGAATGTTGTTTAATTTGTTCTGCGTTGATTAAATTCACTATATCTAATAAAAATCTTATGTACAAACAATCGATATCAGTTATTCCACTAAATACAATCCTCCCACCCCAAATACAGTATATGTGTTTAAGGTTATTTATTACTCTGGTAGAAAATCCATCGTCTTCGTACTCGTACAGACAGGATAAAGTTAGTAGTTTATTCCTCTCATCGTATTCGTCCCCTGGTTTGATATTTTCTATCAACTTTTCCATTAGTTTTTCATCTTTTTCTCTTGAAAACATTCCCGCGATGAACATGAATGTCACATCGCTCGTTTTCTTTTTCTCTGGGATTTGTTTTTTCTCTACAAACGAAAAAGCACAGAGAAATTCTTGAATCGTTAGGTGGGTGAACGTATATTCAAGTGGTGGTTTCTCGAATGGAGATTTTTCAACGCCAGGACAACAGTCAAGTAATCCACTCGCTTTCAGGTTTGTTATTTCTTCATCGTTAAGATTGAATTTTTTCATATCATTTTCGTTGAAAAAATATTTTTCTTCCATCATTAAATTCACCGCTAGTTCAGCTAGTTTATGTAATATTTCTTGTACTTTAGTTTCTTCCATTTCTTCATATTTAGAAGAGGAATGTGTCTTGATAAATAATTTGATTACTTGATGATAAAGTTCTGTTCTTGTGACGAGTAGTCTTTCTGTGGTTTTTGATTCAGTAATGTACCACTTAATATAGTAGCACATTAGAAAACACATCACGGGAATGTGACCAAAACTTAAAAGAATTTCATTCGTTTTGATGTAATCAAGTGCTTTGTTCTTCATGCTTTCGTTCTCTTTGAAATAGTTTTCGATGTATTCTAGCACTTGAAGTGAAGAAAATCCTCGAATGTCACATCTCACATCAAAGACAATTTCTTTTAATTCCTCGGCTTCTTCAGGCCTCGAGGATATCAGGACCACTGCACCGTTTAACATCTTTCCTTTCATGATTTTGGCAATCAGAGCAGGAACAGGTATTTTTTCATCAGGGTCGTTTGGGTATCTTGTCTCAAAGTCCCCGGTGATTTTCTTTCGTTGTTTATACTCATCATACCCGTCGAGTATGATGAGCAGCTTCTCAGGATTATCAATCATGTACTGCAGTAATGGCTCGTCTATCACCGAGTGCTCGTTCAGTAGGGAGGACTGACTTAAGATATCACGTAAGTCAAGCCTTTTTTCTTTTGGAAGAACAAGTTGACGGAATGTCAACAAGAACACAAACTGAAAATCAGGTACTTTTGCATTTTCTTGATCTTCCTCAAACAATCGGTTATTCGACCAATCCCGTACCAGCTTACGACAAAAAAGAGATTTTCCAATTCCTGCTTTGCCCGTCAACAAGATAGATTTAGGATTGGTCGTGCAAGAAGCTGTAGATTTCTGATCATCATTTTCTGGGCAAAGAAACATTTCTGAACAGTTTGTGAGTTTTGTACTACTCGCTTGAATTTCATCCAATTGCCTCCTGCCAAATCTCTTTTCTTTGGGTTCCTTGAAGTGTTTTGGACCGCGTTGGATAGTCACACTCGTAAAGATGTCATCGGTTCTATTTTTCTTCTCTTCTTCCTCTGACAACAGAAAATCGGTTTGCGGTTTAATGGATGACTTCAGTTTTTCTGTATATTCTGAAAATCAAAACACAACAATTTAACACCCAAAACACAGGAAGAATAAAATAAATAATTATAAAACACAAATGGGATTTAGCAGTGGCATTTCTACAGAGTAGCTATTCATCCACTGTCATTCCAATGGGAAGAAAAGGTAAGAATAATATAATCCTAGTTTATAAAATATATGAGATATAACGTGCCCGCTGATTGCCTGGTTAGCGTATCTATATCAGAGGACAGAGAAACGCTCGCGCAAAATCGTTCAAAAATATTTTATAAAAGCAATATAGAACGGCTGCTTTGGTTTCACATGATATTCTAAACCATCAAGACCTCAGCTGTGTCATTCTCAGTCTCCTCGATCTCATCCAATATTAATTAATTTTATGAAATATGCAAGTGTTATAGTTTAGAAACACGATGGTACTGGCACTACCTTCCTGGAAATATATTAGAAATAAAACTAAAGCATTAAGTTTTTAAGGTGTTTCGATACAGTTTCGTGAACACCAAACAGAACTTTTTCAATCGTCGCGTTGACAATGTTCTGTTTGCTGGATCATTTTGGAACTTATACCAGTTGTTGCTCTTGGTTTGAAGTTTGTACTAATGTATATTTTATTAAAATCAAAGTCTTCAACGCAAGAAAAATCGAAGAAAAATCGAAAATTGGAAAAAATAAAAGTGCGCGCGATTCAGATGTGCTGTAGAAAAACTGTTAACTCCTAAGAATCCCCAATTCATGACAAACAAAATATTAAGGATTTAAAGAAATTCTTATGTTAGATTTGGAGAAAATCGCACGAACATTTCATACTCTCAGTTTTGTTTATCGCTTTTGCGCACTCGGTATAAAAAAATTACTATTGAATAGAATTATTCAAAAATATCTTAAAACGTTGCTGTTGCGCTTGTTTTTAAACTGTGTGCGTTTGGTCAACTAGTTCCTTGCTGGTCTTGAGAACGAATTTTTTTCCGAAGAGCGTTTTTAAGTAAAGATTTATCAAATCTTCAAAGTTTTGCGTTTTCCACGATTTCTCATAAACGGCTCGAACGATTGTTAATTAAATTTAGCTACGTCTTCTCAAGGATATATAATCTGTACCTGCTAAAGCTCATGTCGGTTGATTCATTCTAATATTTTTAAAATGGCCCTTGAAGTTGGGAAGTCACAAGGCAAGAACTCTACAGTCTCTTTTCGCGGTTCATAAGTTTATGCTAATATATTCCTGACACAACTATCAGTGCATTCCTTCGTGATTGCTCTCGCTCGATGCCTTTTGTATTTTATATGGTGCAAACCATTAGTCATAAAAATCAAGTTAGAGCAAAAACACTTGAACTGTGAAATAGAGTCAAACTAGTTACTAACAAATAGTCTATATTTAGATACTAATAGTCGTTATCACTGAGCCAGAACAGTTTATGACACAACAAGGAATACACAAGAGACCAATACAAATATGTTTTTATCCAGTTTTATTTCAAGCAAATTTATTAGAGTAATTAGGACTCACACAAAGGAATACACAAGAGACCATCAATTCTAAATGTTTTTTATCCAGTTTCATAATGAACATATTCATTAGAGCTTTCATTTTAGAGTGCACTCAGTTAATCCGTGAAATTTTAGTAATACAAAATTGCACAAAATTGTACAAAAGCCTTTGGTTTCTATTGCTTAACTTACACTATTTAGTACAAATAGTAATTTGTGTTTCACGGATTAACTGAATGCACTCTAATTTTTGAGTCCTAATTACTCTAATAAATTTGCTTGAAATAAAACTGGATAAAAACATATTTGTATTGGTCTCTTGTGTATTCCTTGTTGTGTCATAAACTGTTCTGGCTCAGTTATAACGACTATTAGTATCTAAATAGCGACTATTTGTTAGTAACTAGTTTGACTCTATTTCACAGTTCAAGTGTTTTTGCTCTAACTTGATTTTTATAATGTTTGTCTTTGCGGAAGTTCAACAACAGCGACAACTATTGGACTTGGGGGTAAGGGGGGGAGGGATTGGTGGAATAGAGCGCAGATAATGTTACCGGAAGTAAGAGCATTTTCGAGTGGTCACCCCTCCTCTACACGTGGTGTTTTGTCGTATGTCAGCGAGATTGTGATTTCTGATTCGTGATTCAGAAAACAGAAATGCGATTTCTGATTCGGGAAACGGAAATCCAAAATTCTGCATTCTCTCCTTCAAACTTGTATTCTCGCCTATGCAATATACCCAGGCAGTGCCGAAAAGTCAGTTTTCTGATTTCTGAAACAGGAATCTAAAATAACTCTTGTACAATTCCCGATTTCTGATTCCAATAATCAGGTTGGCCGCAAAGCATCCTGATTAAAACGAAAAACTAAAAAAACAAAAAACAAAAACAGAAACAAACAAACAAACAAACAAACAAACAAAAACATTAGGAGTATGCTAAATGATTATACTGAAAGCTATAAATGTACACACCTTTGGCCTGTGAAGTATCTGCTGAATTTCTTTTCACTCTCTTACCAAAAATCTCCTCAATCTCTTGATGGAAAGTCTGCTCCATTTCTTTCCACTCTTTAATTGCTCCAATAAAATTCTTTTCCTGTTCAGGGTCCATTGTATCTATTTTCATCCTCTCAATCTCTGGTTTGTATTGAGGTCCATCCAGTCTCACCAACACATCTGAGATCTCACTCCAGTATTTCTCAAAGTCACTGTCACTAACAGCTGTTTCTGTGATGTGGCCATAAAGTTCATTTCTAAAATATTTGACTCGAGCCAAATCAGCTTCTCTACTCAGGTCTGTAGCAACAGGGGGCTTGTCCCACCCTGTTGGTGGGGGTTTTAAACCACATATATTACGCAGTAGAAAAAATAACAGTGTAATGTCAAAATCTGCTGAAGTGACAGCTGTGCTTCGGCTAGCAGGGTAGAGTCTGTCCCATTGTTGTTTGGTTAGAATCCTCTTTGCTCTCAGTCCCTTTAGAGTAGAATGCACTTTAGTACTGAGTAGTGTCCTGTGAAGGGAGCTTGGTGAATGGATTGAGTCAAATACATCTCTTAAGGCACGTGTTCCACCATCAATCAATAACTTAGAAAGGCGAGAAAAGTTTAGATTTTCTTTACTTGAAGATGCCCAACCAGGTGCCATCAGGTTTTTTTCTGTTGAATAAAACTTACATTATATTCTTCATGCTGGTGGGAAGCCCGACATATTTAAGATACACAGCTAGATTTCGGAAATTGTACAAAAATAAACCGAATACAGAGGGGGCATGGGATGGATTGATGGATGAATTAATTAGTTAATTAATGATCTAATCAAATAATTAATTAATTAATTAATTAATTAATTAAATAAGAGAAATGAATAAAACAAATAAAAATACTAAGAAAAAGACAAACAGACATGACAAAAAAAGAACAAAGGAAAGAAAGATCTCGAGTTAAACGAGTAGATTACTATGATATTATAATTGATCATAATTGGAAAGGCTATGTATTCAGAGCTTCTTTAAAAATCAGCTCTCGAACTATAGGTATACTTTCTAAACTGAGACATTTTCTGAATACTTAAACTATTAAATATTATTATTAGTAATTAGTGTTTATGGATTTATTTCTTTTATTTGTTTTTTTATTTTTTTGTTTTCACAGGGGTCTCTTTTAACTAGCTCTGCTAAATGAGACATCCCCGTAAAGATATTGTTGAAATAAATAAAGAAATTCGTTAATACATCCACAACTTATACTTTAAGTCTTAATATATAGGGCTACTTTTCAGTGTTAAACTAATATCCAACCTCTTGTCGTTATTATGAAGGGCTTAACGTATAATAACTTTTATAAGATTTGATTCCCAGTAATTAGTTTAGTTGTAATAAAAAATAGAACAGACCAGATAAATAGACGAAAAATTAGACTTACGTTTCATTCCGTCACCCGACTTTTCTAGTTCTGCAACAGGTCGTCCTACTCGTGTTTGTATCTGTGCTACATCAATTGGTTTACCGCTGTCTTCACGAACATCTCGTTCATAGCATACTGAGAGCAAACATATTTGGAAATATTTAAGGGAATAATTATCGAAAGAGCAATAGTTCAAACCATTACAACTTATGTACAAACTGGATCATAGAGCGCACGCCATATATCCGTGAAACCTTTACTAGCCATGTAGCGTAGTTATCAAGTATTTAGTCGTAAAATAGCTAAGAATTCACTCAGCCACGAAATAAACAAATACATATTTGTTCACAATGTAACAGGTTGGATTCGGGATTTTTTCTAATGGGAAGCACCTTGCAGGATTTTTGTTTTAGGAAGGGGTGTACCCTTTGCTTTCCAACTCAAACACCAATAATGCAGTAGATATCAGCTCATCCAGGAAGGGGGGGGGGGGGGGGGGGGGATAGTGTTTGCACTCTGAGATTAGTTTAGTTTTTCTTTTAAACATTCGACTGTGTAGAATGCAATCCAGAGACAAAATCAAAGATGTATCGTCTACTTGCAGCTATATTGCTGCTATTTTGTACAAAATAGTGGACATTACTCAGGGTCGGATCTAACGCTTGAACTTTAACCATCAACCAATCAACAAAGAAAGCAAAAAAGATATTTTGTGAGAAATATATTCTACCTTTTACATCCATTGGCTTACTGCTGTCTTCAGGAACATCTCGTTCCCTGCGCTGACTTTTATCAAACTTCATTGATTTACCTGTCAAACATATTTGGAAATACATAAGAGAAGAACTAATGCGCATGACAGTTCAAGTACAACGAGTTAGTGGAATAATTTTGGATTAATATGCACTGTATTTAAGCATTTGTAAGGACTGATGAAGATATAGAAATATAGATAAGTTATAGTAGTGCTTGGGAACGAGGTTATTCCGGGCGAAAGACCCTTGGAATTAAATTCGGAAAAATTAATTTCCGACCTCGCTGGGAATCGAACCCACGACCTTAAGTCCAAAGTGAAGCTAGCGTCGGATTGGCAGCGTCGGATTGATATTCATTGAGATTCAGAATCATTTCCGGGGGAGGTCAAACAGGTCATTCTACTAAAATCCTCTTTTTCCCCTAACGGTGGCAAAATCACAAACGAATTCCGATTAAACTTTCTTCTCTGATTTCTATTCATGATATTCTACGCTCTTAGTAGAATACACTGCCTATTCTCGACGAATTTACGGATTTTGATCTCAGCCTCGGATTGGACTCGTATTACAAGTCACGTTCAAAACATTCAACTGACAACAACAGACTGACGATTTAATTTTTATCAAACATTCAATTTATTCACTTCTAACCTTCATATAGTGAACTCGATTTTACTTTTAACCTTCGTATCGGAATCTACATTTCATGATACTGATTTTGCTCTCAGCCTCGGATTGGACTCGTATTACATCTCAGCCTCGGATTGGACTTCTATTACATCTCAGCCTCGGATTGGGATCGTATTACATCTCAGCCTCGGATTGGGATCGTATTACATCTCAGCCTCGGATTGGGATCGTATTACATCTCAGCCTCGGATTGGGATCGTATTACATCTCAGCCTCGGATTGATCATGTTTTTATATTAAATTTAAAAAATATGATTCAACATTTTAAAGACCTTTTCCCTTCCCCGGTTACATTGTTGCATGCAATGGAACTGAATTTAGATGTGAAACACGAGCCGTGTGGATTGATAAAGATCACTGGCATTAAGGTATCTTTCTTGACAAGATATGGAGAAACACATTTAACTGAATAAACAATGCAGACATGAAATCAAGGTGGTGTGAGGCTTATAGAATTATACTTCATAACACCTTGCCATTTGTTTAAACTATTTAATCGAAAAGTTTTAATATTCAAGCTCGAGGAAATTAGCCAAAAATTTGTATACGTGGGTACAAATTACTAAGTTTACATTATCGCCGCCTGCAGTTGTCATCGCGATGGCATTAGATATAGCAAATTTGTTGATTCATGGTTAATTTGATTGATAAAAGTAAAAAAATATATTAATAGCAGTTGTAAACATCTCTTTAAATCGAAGTTCAAAACTTATTAAGCTTCGTATTATTGGACACGGATTCTAAAGCTATAGTTTCTTGCCGGGCTATTGATTACCCTGACTATCACGCTTTCCAAGAACAAGTTTATAAAGTTAACATTCCTTAGATATCAGTTAATAAAACAACTTTGAATCGAAAACGATCCCAATCCGAGGCTGAGATGTAATACGATCCCAATCCGAGGCTGAGATGTAATACGATCCCAATCCGAGGCTGAGATGTAATACGATCCCAATCCGAGGCTGAGATGTAATACGATCCCAATCCGAGGCTGAGATGTAATACGATCCCAATCCGAGGCTGAGATGTAATACGAGTCCAATCCGAGGCTGAGAGCAAAATCAGTATCATGAAATGTAGATTCCGATACGAAGGTTAAAAGTAAAATCGAGTTCACTATATGAAGGTTAGAAGTGAATAAATTGAATGTTTGATAAAAATTAAATCGTCAGTCTGTTGTTGTCAGTTGAATGTTTTGAACGTGACTTGTAATACGAGTCCAATCCGAGGCTGAGATCAAAATCCGTAAATTCGTCGAGAATAGGCAGTGTATTCTACTAAGAGCATAGAATATTATGAATAGAAATCAGAGAAGAAAGTTTAATCGGAATTCGTTTGTGATTTTACCACCGTTAGGGGACAAAGAGGATTTTAGTAGAATGACCTGTTTGACCTCCCCCGGAAATGATTCTGAATCTCAATGAATATCAATCCGACGCTGCCAATCCGACGCTAGCTTCACTTTGGTGACCTTAAGGACCTTAAGAATTTAATTCCAAGGGTCTTTCGCCCGGAATAAAGCTTTGCACGCGAAAAATCAAAACTCTGAAATTAGAAAACGCACATAAGTAATTTTCTCAAAATATCTTCTTTGAACTCTAATTTCAATAAATAACTTAAAATATGCAAATAAAGTTTTGAAAATAAAATCAAAAATCAGCATTTCGTTCGATTGATGAACTGGAAAGCGTACTCAAACGATGACAACAAAGACACACAAAGTCATGATTAAATCACGCACTGCTGAGAGTCAATCAGATTGCAGGATGTGATAGTTATTATAAAATTCATATCATTTATAAAATATGTGAGATATAGCTGCTTGGCTGCATGGTTACTTATTTTAATATCAGAGGACAGAGACACGCACGAATTTGGTTTCACATGATATTGTAAACCATCAAGACCTCAGCTGTGTCATTTTCGTCTAATCAACCTCATCCAATACATTTTATAACATAAATACATGCAAGTGTTTTGTTTAGAAACACGATGGCACTGGCACCACCTTCCTGGAAATATATCAGAAATAAGACTGAAGCCTTATATGTTTTAAAGTCACTAAATAACATTTTGTATTCTTTGAGTTGTGGAAGTTGATGGGATAATTAGATGGAAACCAGGTGGAATTCTTTTGAACAAGCATATGAATATCCTAAATATCCAGTGTCAATGATATACACTGTGTTTTTTGTCCATTTTTGATTACATCCCATTTGATTATTGACCATATCTCTTTAAAGGAAAGCTATAAGTTTTAGTCTGAAATAAAAACTATATTCCCAAGTGATTAATCAAAATACAAAAACCATTAGGGATAAGCTAAATGATTATTGACTAAATGATGGTTGTTGACAAGCCCACACAGTTTCAAGCTCTCCGAGGGATAAGCGTTACACCTGTTTTCGCTAGGACATTTGAACGAACGGTATATAATACATTTTGTAAACAAGATCTAGAACAATAAGAAAATATAACTAACTAAAAACTAGTGTGAGCTGCGTCGGTGTTTCTAATGAAACAGTAATGATGAAAAGGTAAATTATACACCGTTAAAAGATGATTTCTGATGTTTCGGACGCTAGTCCTTCAAACCTCGCCATCCAGCCCATTTCCCCATACAAATATTTATAAAATATTCGATTTTATATTTAATGTCATTTTTTCCTATAGTCAACACTATGAGCTAAAACTTTGCCTTCTAACTAATACCAAGTTGCTCTTAGGGGGTAGGGTCACGTGACCTGTTGTTGCAAAAGGCTTATTGGATAAGGAAAATTGGCCATTTTTGTAGTTTTAATATATCGTTTTATAGATATTAAAAAAGAAATTAGGAATTTAGCATTTTTGATTTTAGAATCCTTATTTAAAATAATGAAATACATTGACACCACGAAATTCTAATTTGCTATTTGAAAGGAAATGTGTCGGTACCGCAATCAAAAATCAGCAACCAACACCATGAACCAGCTAAGAAATTAACAAAACGATACGTTGTTAGAAATATATGCTACCTTTCACATCTATGTCTTCAGGAACATCTCGTTCACAGCTTACTGAGTGCCTTCGCTTTCTTGTAGTACCCTTCATTGGGACACCTGACATACATATTTGGAAATACATTAGAAAAGAATTAATTTTTGAGCAGTGGTCTAGAACATACAGTCAAGCCTCAGTTTTTAATAAAGTGTCACTATGATCAAATTTTACATGTCTCCATTTCTTGGTAGCATTTTTTGTTAGAGAGATATTCAAGTTTAAGCTGATGCTAATTAGGAGGTTGATGACGTCATATTTTCAACTCACAGTTTGCCTATCATCCCATGCTGGCTGAGTATTGAGAATATGACGTCATCAGGAAAATGGCCGCCATTTTATAAACTCCAATATCTTTTGAAGGAAAAAATTTTTTTTTTTGTTTCAACATAGATTCCAGTATATTTCTGAAAATATTTGATGAAATGTCATTTCCTTTTTCAAATATATTTTTTCCTTTAAAAGAAATTGGAATTTAAAACTAATGGCTGCCAATTTCATATTCTCAATACTTATAGCCAGCATAGGATTATGGTAAGCTACATGTCAGCCCAATTTCAAACAAAATCAACCAAATTTATTACCTATAGTATTATAGGAATATAGCTGTTCTTCAAAATTAATTATCTAGATAAGTTGTCTTTGCTACAGCCTCAGTTCCAGGCCATTCCTACCTACAATTCAAGTTCTTGACATTCTACCTTTATGAGAGATACCGCACGAGCCTATGTTAAAATGTCTATTGTGGTCATACACAAAAATTCATACCAACGATTTTCTGCACAATCAATTGCTGAAATGCTAAAATTGTTCTTAGGGCCCTGGACAACAGAGAAGGCAGTTGCCATAGCAATGGGTAGCATGGATGGCGTTCGCGGCTAACGCGTCGTCTTTCACCGCTATGAGTCCAACGGGTCGGGTCGCTGGTTCGAGTCCTGCGGTCGTCACATGTGAATTAAGTTTGTTTGATGTGTTGTTCTCTCCTATGCTACGAGAGTTTTCTCCGGGTTCTCCGGTTTCCTCCATCCGTAAAAATCAACATGTGAGTTGAGCGTTGTGTGCATAGAATATTAAATGAAGTGGTAGTGCGTGAGAGCGAAAAGTGTCCCCAATTAGTGCGAAAGCGCTAGAACGACTAGACACTTAAATAAAGTGATTTAATCTCCATAGTTTGTTTATTGTCATGTTACATGTTTTGATTGCAAGTATACTTTGTGCCATTTCACTTCATTATCCAAGATCTTTTAATCCAGACAAGAACAAAAAAGCAAGTCAGAAGTTTGATCATAATAGCACTTTATAAAGTAGCCTGCGTAGGATCCTCTGGTGAGGAGTGGGGATTCCTCACCAGAGTACCGCTACGCAGGCTATTTTTTCAAAAAGAAAAAAACTAAAAGAATGCTAAAATGCAACACTTTGTTTACAGAGAATCAACACCAACAGCCAACCAACAAAGAGAAAGAAAACAATATTTGTGTGAAATATTCTACTTACCTTTTACATCCATTGGTTTACTTCTGTCTTCAGAGACATCTCGTTCACAGCATACTGAGTGCCTTCGCTGACTTTTAACATTCTTCATTGATTTACCTGTAATACATATTTATATAAATACATTAGAAAAATCAATAGTTTGAAACATTCAAAATTACAGGGAGTATGGCCGTAGGCCGAACCACTGAAGCTAAGGAGCTACCTTGATACATATGTATCATCAGGCCTACTCTGTGTCCTTCCTCTGTGTTAGATCGCCTAACATCACCTTAGACTACCGTTCCATAAACAGATTCAACAAAAGATGTTTGTACCAAAGCTAGACCAGAATGCACCTTGATATCGTTTTCTGTCTAGCTAGATTAACAACATATAAGGCATAATGAACAAAAGGTATTAATTTATGCCTAAGCCAGACCAGAATGCACTTTTTTCGTTATCTAAGGTCTAGCTTTGATCAACACCATATAAGGCATGATGAACAAAAGATGTTTGTACCCAAGCTAGACCAGAATGCACCTTGTTCCCTATTCCAGGTCTAGCTTTGATCAACACCATATAAGGCATAATGAACTAAAGATGGCTGTACTCAAGCTAGATCAGAATGCACCATGTTTACTATGTATCTCCAAAAGGTCTATCAGATTAACTGATAATACAAGATAGAAACGTTATAATAAACTTTATTTTAAAAAAGTTTCAAAATAATATATTTTTAAAAAAAACCTACAGATAACCGCCATCCGCTGAACTATGCAGGTTAGTTTTTGCAGTTAACTGCCTTCAGATAATTATCGAACACTGAAAAATTACTGGCGCATGCCGATAGCTAAAAATTTCCGTAGGTTCTCGACCAATTTCAGATAGTGAGTACAATGTATAATAACAACCTTAGTTTTCGTTTAGCAAAACCCGAAACACATAATTTTAAATATGCCCATGGCCCGGGTTATGGGTTGTTGATTGCAATTATTATTTTGTTAGCAAGTGGGAACTAATTCAGAGCGAATAATTTAGCACTTGAAAGATGATCCATACAGCTCCCTTTCGGTCCAGTCGTGTAAGCTTGAGACAAACGTTTTTTGTATGTACATACAACAGGACCTTATATGTTTAAGAGTAAAACTAAAACAATTACTAATGCTAACAGTGTCGGCCTGTCTAAACCAACCAAAACCATACTTAATTTTGAGAAAAATATTTTTACCTTTTACATCAAAGAGGATAAGATTCCAAAGAACTGCATGGTATTCTTCCTCATCTATTGTAACCTCCACGTCAATCTCTTCTCCTTGGCTCAGTTCCTTCAATTCTTCCATCTCATTGAAGGATTTTTTCAGTTTTTCTTTCAATGAGCCATCCTTGTAGCTCTGCCATAGCCGTTTTAGTGATGAAATGCTTGAGGGTTTTAAGACGATAACAACCGAGCCACTAAAGAGTGCAACCACTCGATCCAAAAGCCCTATAAGTCTTTCAAAGTATTGCAGTTTTTCAAGATCCATCCCATATTTAGCAATTAAGGTTGCTCCTGCTAAGGTTAGTAGAACTCCTTTTACTGATAGTTTAGTCGTCAAATGTATCACTGTTCCTGAAAAGAGATTGTATTTACAATAAGGATGTTTCAATCTAGGGCCTGGGACTCATGTAGTCTGTCAAATAGAGCTTTTAATGGCCAGCTTTTGATATTCTAGACCTACTCTGGGTCATTAAATTACCCCGCCTTAGATCACCTAAGATTTTTAAATTAGATCACCTTAGGTTGCGTTATATTGCCCTACCGCCTTATTCCCCATTTTGTTCGAAAATACCTTAGTTTAACGCCTATTGATTGCCTTACATTGCCACTCCCTGTGGCGGGGTAAGGACCCAGATTTGTCTGACTTTCTCGTCATGAGAAGATTTGTTTTCCAAAATCAAAACCGTTTCAGGTAGAGTTTAAATCATCGAGGACATTTTTTGCTTTATTGTAGTTGCTTTGTGTTTGCAATTGGACCTGGAAACACGACACAACTTAAAAGCTCTCATGAGGTTCCATTACCCACCCCTTTAAAGTGTTTAATTTAATTTTTGACCCAGTATATATCGTTTAAAGATTATCACTCCACTGTAAATGCATGTCTGTTGGAGCCTATTATTCCAATGAAGTCAGAACACTACGAGGCTTTTCTTCTTAATAAATAAAGAAATAACCCTGCTTGTCATAACCACACCCTGTCATTTAGAAAATAGATCAGAACCCCCCCCCCCCAGTGTTTCATAAATAATGACTCTCTTGGTTCATAATAATATATTGAACTTTCACACTTACTTTAGCTATATTTACATAAAGTACAGTTTACAGTTTTCATTAGACCTAATGATGTTGTCGAGATGACAGCGAAACGTTGTCTTTTACAACTAGTATTCTTATCAAATTCTTATCAAATATATTACATGTTCCAGGAATCATATACAATGCAACATATAAAATAACTCACCTGAAGCTCCTTTTGCAGCTGTGAAAAATAAGAAGTCATTTATCAATATTATAAATAAACTAATAACATTAGACAACAACATATACAAAGAGGTATACGTCACAAACTAATAAATTAATTAATTGTCATCATATAATTACCATTGAATGTTTTCCTGAATATTCCTGAAAGAATATATATATAAATATATGAGAACCTTATACACGTTTGTATCACATGCAGCCCAAGCACCATGTTCTTAAGTACAATTTGCCGTAAATGTATCTGATTAATCTGTTATGGTCACTAACTCAGGTGCTAGATCAAAGCAGCAATATTCTTCAAACTCTTAACTTTTACTAACAAAATAATAACATGTTCTTTCAAGTCATGATATTTTTTGGTATTGGATTAATATCAAAAATGTCAGTGCTAGAAGTACAAACTCTCCATAGGTTGCTATCAATAGACGTCACTTCCGGTAATAGCTCTTTTTTGATGGCTTGTAGAATCCTGGAGGTTGTTTTGATCTCTTGTTTTCTGGTTTGATAGTAGATATGAAGTACCAATCCTGCATCCGGTGCCACTGGTGCGAACCGGTGCTCTCCCCCAGACCCTACTCCGGGCCCGTAGAATGAGGTTCCAGTGAGGTTCCAATCCTGCATCCGGTGCCACCGGTGCGAACCGGTGCTCTCCCCCATACCCTACTCCGAACCCGTAATAACGGTGACGTCATGGCTATTCTTACTACCCCGTGTTTCTAGCCATGTCTATTCTTAGTTTGCTGGATTGCACCACATCCTATATTTTACGTCAAAGTTTGATCCTAATAAAATGTTCTGATCTAATTATTCATAAAATATAGTTTTTCTGTCACAAAGCCTATTGTTAAAGGATTAGACTCTTTTTACTTTATGCTTTTGTTTCACCCTAATTGAGTTCTACGAAGTTGACTCATCGAAAAACAAACAATTAAATGACTTGCCCAAGGAAAAAGAGCAAACACGTTTTTCAAAAATCTTTTTTTTTTATTAATTTATTTATAAAACGCTCAATGCATGTGAATACAAAAAGAAGTTTAGTTACAGCTCTTTTCATTTTTTAACTAAGTATGATGTTTTGATTGTCAGTATATATTTGTTCAATAGAAACACCCGTCACTTGAAACAATAGAGGACTGTGTTCTGCAAAATTTGCGAGTCAAAAAAACCTACTAGATATCAAGACCACGTTTGTAAACAATAGAAGACTCAACAAACACAGTGTTTTGATTGATTTTCATAGTTCAGTCACTACAGCTAAACTCCGAACTACACATTTTGCCAGTCGGGTATCGACTTGGCTATCGCTCTCAATCGTTCTGATCGTCGCGGTGGTTTTAAGATTTTACCAAGATATTTATCTGAATCTTGATAGCTAATCCACTTCACAGATTTTTCTTTGCTTGACGGAGGAGTTGGTAGGAAATCAGGTGGAGGTGGCAGGGATTGTGTTTTGGGGGTGCTGAATGAGGAGGCAATTGAAGAGGGTTGATCAAGACTAGTTGTGGTTCTTAATGGAGTGGAAGGAACCTCCGGTGAAGCTGAAGCTCTCGCTCGATTGAGTTCCAGAGAAGGAGTTCTAATTTTTGAGGTTAGCCGCTCTAGGAATGAAGGCGTTTTAGTTTTGGGTGTGGTGTAGCCGCTATCAGTGAGACTTGTTGAAGTAACATTTTCTGGGGATGTTAGACTAGTGGGGAGACTGGGACTTGTCAATGGTAGTACCTGTGGTGATTGCACCATTTCCAGCATTGAGCTGTGGGGCGAACCACTTCGAATTTGCTGTTGTAGATTAAGATATCGATCGTATAGCTGCGAATAATTTTTGATTTTTAGTTCCGCAGGGGTATTGGAATCCCTGAGAATGCTAGTCATTTGCTCCTCTAAGTTCTGCATTGTTTTTAATATAGGCAATTGTAAATAGCTTTGACGTTCGAAATAGTTAGCAATAGATTGCGTGACATCTGACTGTCCACCACCAAGTTGCGATATTGCTGTTTTTGACAGCTTCGTCTGCAAAGCAGGCAGGTCATTGGGAAGAACATTCGTCCGAAGCCTGCATTCTTCTGGTGTGTTTGGTTTGAGATCCACGAAAAGATACCCATAAGGTCTTTGAACAGCGGCTTCGTACTTTTGCACAAACTGTTCTGTTTTTCCCGGGTACATCATCATTTGTAGTTTGTCTCTTGGGTTTTTAAAAAGAACAAGGTAAGCCGCATTCAAACTCAGGGTGCGCATGATTTTTCCTTGAAAGTAGAGATTCTGCATCAGGAAAATAACACTGAGGTTGCGATGATGAGATCCTTTGGTAAATAGGTTCATGATTCTCTTGTCGTTGGGTGTCTCTGTCATTTGATCGTCAATTACAATCACATTATTGATTTTTGGGTCGAAATAACCATCCTCGTCAATATCGTGGGGTATGCCTTTCACGAACTCGATCCCGGGAATGGTTGCTAACATGTGTTCGTAAGCAGGTTGCCATTGTGCGTAACTCCATACAATACGCTGTGGTGATGGATTTATGACTTTTGTTGCATGTTCAAGCAAATTCTGAACCCAGACCGTTTTTCCAGATCCAGTCATTCCAGCTACCAGAGCAGTGAACGGATGGAGTAACTGAAACCTGTCACATTTCGTGTGATCTTCAACATTTTGAGGCAATGGGTACGGAGTGAATCGATGACTGCTTTTTCGCATTTGTTCTTGACCGATCCAATACTTTCGTTGCCAATAAATTCTTTTGCTGCTTTTCGCAAATAGGACAGAACCGTGTCATCGTGCGTCTTTCGAAGAATGAGGCCAATTCCTATAGGGAGCGCTTTTTATACGAATTCAGGGATTCTAGTCTACATAAGATTCTAGTCTACATAAGATTCTAGTGTAGTTATAAGAATCTAGTAGAGTCTAGTGTAGAGTCTAGTGTAGAATCTAGTGTAGAATCTAGTGTAGAATCTAGTGTAGAATCTAGTGTAGAATCTAGTGTAGAATCTAGTGTAGAATCTAGTGTAGAATCTAGTGTAGAATCTAGTGTGGAATCTAGTGTGGAATCTAGTGTGGAATCTAGTGTGGAATCTAGTGTAGAATCTAGTGTAGAGTCTAGTGTAGAATCTAGTGTAGAATCTAGTGTAGAATCTAGTGTAGAATCTAGTGTAGAGTCTAGTGTAGAGTCTAGTGTAGAATCTAGTGTGGAATCTAGTGTAGAATCTAGTGTAGAATCTAGTGTAGAATCTAGTGTGGAATCTAGTGTGGAATCTAGTGTGGAATCTAGTGTGGAATCTAGTGTAGAATCTAGTGTAGAATCTAGTGTAGAGTCTAGTGTAGAATCTAGTGTAGAGTCTAGTGTAGAGTCTAGTGTAGAATCTAGTGTAGAATCTAGTGTAGAATCTAGTGTAGAATCTAGTGTAGAATCTAGTGTAGAATCTAGTGTAGAATCTAGTGTAGAATCTAGTGTAGAATCTAGTGTAGAATCTAGTGTAAAGTCTAGTGTAGAATCTAGTGTAGAATCTAGTGTAGAATCTAGTGTAGAATCTAGTGTAGAATCTAGTGTAGAATATAGTGTAGAATCTAGTGTAGAATCTAGTGTAGAATCTAGTGTAGAATCTAGTGTGGAATCTAGTGTAGAGTCTAGTGTAGAATCTAGTGTAGAATCTAGTGTAGAATCTAGTGTAGAATCTAGTGTAGAATCTAGTGTAGAATCTAGTGTAGAATCTAGTGTGGAATCTAGTGTAGAATCTAGTGTAGAATCTAGTGTAGAATCTAGTGTAGAATCTAGTGTAGAATCTAGTATAGATAGTATACAACCAGTTGTATAACAAATACGATGGTTCTTTCCGTTGTCATTTCATTTGAACAAACCATCCCGAGAGAAAACATGTCTGTCTTACTTCGTGATAACTTTGGCTATTTACATCTTTTGACTAAATGCCCAGCGCATCAGAGAAATGTTTTGCTTGCAACAGCCACTCCCGAACAAGTTCATGTAATATGTGAGGTCTGTCATAATTTATTACAAGGAACAATTCCCATATCAGAAGGGCAAAAGGAAAGATTGAGACCGCACAAGGATGATATAAGAGAGTTAGCTCATGGATCAATACCATTTAAGGCCAAGAAATAAAATTCTGATTCAAAAAGGCGAGGGCTTGGTGGGGGAGGTCTTGCCTCCTCTAATGAGCGCTCTGAGTCTTTTACTGCTATAAAAAACCCAGCCAAATGCCAAGAACTTCATTTTACTAGTAGAGGTCATCATGAAGAGAAGAAGAGTTTCAGAAGAAGAATTTACAGAACCCGAGCTGAGCGAAGATTCCTCTAGCGAGGAGGAGCAATTTTCGAAATCGGATGAGAATGAAATCAATCGAATGGCACGACAGCTCCCTAAAAGCATACCGCGACAAAAGGCACATGATTTACTTCATAGCATGGTAGCATCCAAAGATATTTTGTATTGGAATTCCCATGGAGAAATGACTCATCATCAACGTAGAATTCCACTAGCCAACATGAAAGAATTAATCGAGTATGCTTTGTTACCTTACAACCCAGAAGTTAACGCCCCAAGAGGGCTCAAGACTTTTACCAGTGGATTGGCAGAGCTTGATTTGGACAAGAATCTTATTCGCAACAAAATACTATTGGCAGATCTGATTGCCAGGCAACCAGAGGATAACTATGATACGGATGTTAGCAATAGTGAAACTGAAAGTGACAATGATGCTGAAGAATCCCAAGAGGAACTTGACAGCGAGGACTCAGAATCGGAGAGTGAGGACGAAGAAGAAGAAGAAGAAGAAGAAAGAGAGTGTCACGCTTGTCAAGAACCCAAATCGTTTTCAAAGATATCAGTGGCACAATGCCCGAATTGCTGTTGGCACGAAGCGTATCACAGTCCTCAAAACGAATTAGTCGTGTGTGATGTTTGCATACACCCTTTTGTTATCAGTGCCAAAAATACAAAACAAATGTTTTATCGTTGCGAAGACTGTAATTTAATGCATACACTTTCTTTAAAATCAAATACGCTAAAACCTTGATATCTAGTAGGTCTTGATATCTAGTAGGTTTTTTTGACTCGCAAATTTTGCAGAACACAGTCCTCTATTGTTTCAAGTGACGGGTGTTTCTATTGAACAAATATATACTGACAATCAAAACATCATACTTAGTTAAAAAATGAAAAGAGCTGTAACTAAACTTTTTTTTGTATTCACATGCATTGAGCGTTTTATGAATAAATGAATAAAAAAAAGATTTTTGAAAAACGTGTTTGCTCTTTTTCCTTGGGCAAGTCATTTAATTGTTTGTTTTTTGATGAGTCAACTTCGTAGAACTCAATTAGGGTGAAACAAAAGCATAAAGTAAAAAGAGTCTAATCCTTTAACAATAGGCAATTAGATCAGAACATTTTATTAGGATCAAACTTTGACGTAAAATATAGGATGTGGTGCAATTCCTAATTCTAAAAATAGATATGACGATATCGGTATTGCCTGTGAGTGGTGCAATTCTTACTTTAGACGGTAGTAAAAGAGTTGGGCATAAAATCTCAAAATCTTTAGTATTCAATATCTTATCGCGGTAGTAAGACAAAGGACAATATCCGTAGAACTCAATTAGGATGAAACAAAAGCCTAAACTAAGCCTTTAAGGCTTTGAGATAGAAAAACTATATTTTATGAATAATTAGAAACTTTTATTAGGATTAAACTTTGACGTAAAATATAGGATGTGGTGCAATCCAGCCAACTAAGAATAAATATAACTGACCACCCCTCCCCCTACAGCACCTCACTTAGAATAGCTATGACGTCGACGTTATTACGGGCCCGGAGTAGGGTCTGGGGGAGAGCACCGGTTCGAACCGGTGGCACCTGATGTAGAACCGCCATTTCATATCTACTAATTAACTAGCACTATTTTGTACTATTTAGTAATTAGTGTTTCACGGATTTACTGTGGTCACTCTATGCACTCTATTTAAAAGGATTTTTTCATTAACTTCCAATAGTCTATATTAAGCAGCCAGTTGTAAAAGTATCAAATAAATTTTTTTTTGTATCTAATTTTATAGGCCCTGACAAACGGTCCCAACATTTGACCCAAAAAATGTTAGATAAATGTTGGGTCACATGTTAGAACTGCTTGTAAGGGCCTTATGAAGCAGCCAACTTTCAACGTTCCAAAGAGAGAACCCCCCCCCCCCCCCCCCCTCAAACTAATACCTAATTTAGCAACCAACCTCTATTCAAGATCTAATTAACACATTCCCAAGGGTGGCCACTTAACAGAGGTTCGGCAACTTTGTAACATGCATTATATCTTACACTCAAGTCTATCTTACATTCATGTGTATGTAAAAAAAGCTAGACATTTTATTTTACCTGCTGCTGCAGTTCTTTGGTCAGCGATCATAAATACTTGCTGAAGTTCGTTATTTTGTTCCTTGGTCAGCGCATTCATCATGGCAGCATACCATTGGGGGTCACGTGACTGAAGCGCTTCAATGAGATGGAGAAATCATTGGCATGATATAAAATTATTTTCGCACCATGCAACTTGTGTCACAGTGGCCGTGTTGTATGAGATATACAACCACAAGGCATAGCCGAGTGATTGTATATCTGATACAACACGGACACGAATACTGTATATAACTTATCAAACGTCTAGGTTAGTTCCTTTGTGTTTCACTAAAATTTTCAAAATTAAAGTGAATTTGGCAAAGAAAATCCAACTTAAAGCTTATGCAAATGAACACAATTTTGTATCAGATTTACAGAACTCTTCACGGTCGTGATTTCTGTTGTGTTTTCCTCGTGAATTATTAATGAGTTTAATGAAATTGATTATAATGGTGAGAGGCAATAAATAATAATAAATAAATGAGATAGAGTACAAACACTATAAGTATGTAACATAAATACCACTAAATACTGATAAATTATGCTAATCCTATTGTTTTCCTATTGTGTTGCATACTTTTAGTGTTTGTACTCTATTAAGAATAATGAAATAATTATAATAAATAAATGATCATTGGGAGACAAGTTGTAGAAGGGATGTCCTTCCCTAGGCAATGTCTTGTTCTGCCCTGATCCCAAGTCTTCCCATCATGCATTGCAACTTTACCTAATAGGGTTGATTTAAATGCCATATATTCATCCATGCTTTCTTCATCTATTGCTGTTGTGTATCCTTCGAGGGGTGTCTCTTCTTCATCGTTATCCTCATCTTCATCGGCAAGGTGGTCAGATGCCTACATCAACGAAGAATCAATATTGCATTCAATCATTTTTTTTCTGTGCTATAATACAATTCATAATACACTCTACAAAATTACTCGATTCTGATTGGACAAGAGGAGTACAATTAAATCCCAAATTGTACTCTGAAGAGTCCCAATTAAGTTGCGTAATTTTGTTGAGTGTATTATAAATGAAAAATCGCATAATCTTCTCGTACAATTCGGAATTTATAGATACTCGTGATGTTTTGAAAGTTCTCAAATTGAACTCGCCTAAAAGCTCGTCTAATTTTGAGAACTTTCAAAACATCACTCGTACCTATAAATTTCGAATTGTACTCGAGATCGTGCGATTTCCTGTCCTGTACAAATCAAGAGAGACAAATCAAAATGAAAGGATCACAGTGAAACAAATAATGACTGAATGACAAGCCTTGACCAAATATGGCGTCACGCTGTAACGCAAACATCACATGTCCCGTGACGCCAATGAAATATTCTAACCCCCCGGGTAGCGTTACACAAGGTCTTTCGTTTGACAAGAAGGGGTTGTTTCCTTCGTATAATACCAAAACAAACCTCAATTTCAACACATTAACGAAAGACCACGACAAATCACTCAAGAAGTGACGGAATAACAGTAGTGAAAGATTTTCTGATTCCAAAACTGCAAACCTCTGCTGTCAGCCAATTAAAATAAAGCGACTCTTAATTCTGGGTGGAATGGACGCCTTCATCTTGTGTGCATCGTTTTCCCATTCCAGACTACGTGTCATTCTCTTGAGAATAAGATTCTTTGTTTGAGTTGTATCCATATTCATGTGTCTTCTCATGTGCAACCGTTAAACAAAGAAATGATACTCTAGGGAATTACACGTGGTCTTGAGAATAAGATTCTTTGTTTGAGTTGTATCCATATTCATGTGTCTTCTCATGTGCAACCGTTAAACAAAGAAATGATACTCTAGGGAATGACACGTGGTCTTGAGAATAAGATTCTTTCTTTGAGTTGTATCCATATTCATGTGTTTTCTCATGTGCAACCATTAAACAAAGAAATGATTCTATATGATACTCTAGGGAATATTTTTTATGTGGCCTGAAATGGAAAACATTAAAGAGACATTTATTAGAAGGTTTTGTGTATTATTGTGGTATAACTGCATCATAAAGTTTCTCCAAGAGAAAATGAACTAAGAGAAGGAATTCCCATGTCCCATCATGTGCACACTTTGATGCTATTTTTAGAATGATTGACGCTATTTTTAACTCCTTACCATGCCTGGGCAATAATCATGTTTCCCTTCAATGCCTCGTTTTAGGACACGAAAAGCGCCATATTTCGCTACGTCCACGACAAAAACACAGGCTTTGTTTACTGCAAGACTGGAAGCCGCCCACCCTCAAGAAATCAAACACTCAGGTTCTTCGCTCAAAATATCTCCAAGCTAAAAATAGCATCATTGTGTGCACATGATGGTTACAAGGCTATATAGGTAGGATTCCTTCTCTTAGTTCATATTCTCTTGGTTTCTCAGATTCTTAGTCCTACAGAATTTATTTTCCTTGCTTACTGTACCTTCTTTGCTAAGTTCTCAATGTACTCCACTTCACCTTCATTTATTTCATCCTCATCACTTTCTAGTTCATCTATAAAACATATAAAAATATAAATATAAATATTCTGTACAAAGTTGAGGCTACCTCTGAGCAATTGCGAGCTTGAAACTGCAGTATTGATTCATATTAATTAATTATATGTCTTGTGTGTGTACAGTTTACCTTCTTCAAATTCTTCATCCCCATCATCGCTATCTTCTTCTTCTCCTCCTCGGTCTGAAGTGAATAAGGAATAATCATCTTTTAAAAAACAAGTTACTAATATCAAGATGCTCTTTTCATGTGAGTTAGCCGAGGCCTGACTTAGATCAGCTCAGAGGTTGTTTCAGGGTTTGATCTGTGAGTTAGCCGAGGCCTGACTTAGATCAGCTCAGAGGTTGTTTCAGGGTTTGATCTGTGAGTTAGCCATGGCCTGACTTAGATCAGCCCAGAGGTTGTTTCAGGGTTTGATCTGTGAGTTAGCCATGCCCTGACTTAGATCAGCCCAGAGGTTGTTTCAGGGTTTGATCTGTGAGTTAGCCATGGCCTGACTTAGATCAGCCCAGAGGTTGTTTCAGGGTTTGATCTGTGAGTTAGCCATGCCCTGACTTAGATCAGCCCAGAGGTTGTTTCAGGGTTTGATCTGTGAGTTAGCCGTGCCCTGACTTAGATCAGCCCAGAGGTGGTTTCAGGGTCTTTTCAGTCAAAAATAATCAGTTGGTACCTTTTCAATTTATCAAATGAATGGTGGGAGTAAATTTTGATATATTATATTATACAACTACCACTCCCTGTACGGGGCTCTTCCATGAGGTTCACTCCACACGCACTACCCCTACATTATATATTTACAATATACAACACTCAACTCACATGTTGATTTTTATGGAGGGAGATAAACCAGAGAACCTGGAGAAAAACCCTCGTGGCAAGGGAGAGAACAACACATCAAACAAACTCAACTCACATGTTGATTTTTATGGAGGGAGGAAAACCAGAGAAAACCTGGAGAAAAACCCTTGTGTCAAGGGAGAGAACAACACATCAAACAAACTCAACAAACAGATGACCTAGTCTGAGCAGGGGCTTAAACCAGGACCACAGTGGAGGCGAGCTGTAAACCACTACACGACCCATGCCACCCAAATCTGCCTTGGGGATTAATTCTCAGTGAAAACCAATTTCAAAGCATGCCGTTGAAATGTCTGAGTTTGCAGAACATCGAAAACTGCAGGAATTGGTGTTGATGATGGTGCCGTTGATGAAGCAGATTTCAATAACGTTAATATTAGAAGTCACATTTTAAGCGTACCTTGAGGGAACATGACAAAAAAGGAGCAACTAATACAGTTAAAAATTCTACTTCCATCAATAAAATATCCCTAGAGAGAAGGAAAAAGAATTACTCTTTGGACATTTAGTATTAATGAAGATTATAGAAATAAAATCAGAAAATTAGAATATGAAGGAAGATTATAAATCTCACCACTGAAACTACAAAAATGTTTGTCCAACCTGGATGGTCAATGAAATAAATGAGTATGAAAGGTATTACAGATTTAAAAAGTATTACAAAATATCCCTTAAACATTCTTTAATTTCCTCACCATTTTCTTTTTCTTTTTTACATTGAATACACAGTTGTATTGTCGTGTACGGGAAGTGTCAGGGGAATTCTATTCAAATTCAAATTTCAAGTAATCGGCTAGTAATCGTACCCTATGATAGCATGAATTAAACTATAATAAATATTTATGTGCACATGCTGATGATACATCGTTTAAATATGACTAAAAAATGAGACCACCCAACCGAATTCACTTCATGGTCTAGGGGTTAGGTTTAGGATTAGGGTTGGGGTTGGCATTGTAGTAGTTCTTTGGTGCCGAAGGTACCGTTTGTTCACGCAAAAAATCCTTTCATGGACCTTTATCACACGGCAGCCATGTTATATCCTCATGAGAATAAAAAATTTTGTTTCACCCGCATAAACTCATTCTCAAACTCTTGTATGCGAGGCTATGCGTGGAAGAATCTATTGTTCCAACCAACATGGCTGCCGCGTGAAAAAGGCCCATGCAAGAGAATATGAAGTAAGAGAGCATATCCCTGTGTGACCCATGAAAGTTTCTTGAAAATCTATTTTTAGCTCCGCTTGCAAGCCTAGGCTATTTTAACATGCTATCCCTGATTGGTCAGATTGTAGTGACTTCATGGGTACACAAGAGATCGGCAGTGACAAAGCAAGCAAACCAAACTTTACTCAATTTGACGAGAAAATGTGTTTAGAGGAATTCCTTGAGAAATTCTGAAAGGTTTTTGAAGGAATCCATTAACAACATACGTAAAAAATACTCAGCTGAGACAACATCATTCAAGCTTGTTTTTAAATTAAAACAATGGTCGCTCGATTGAGACTCATTCATTTTGGAGTTGATTGCAGTTATAGATGAGACTGTAAGTTATTCCACAAATCTCCACCTAAACTGTATCCCAAGAACACTTACTTCTGACCTGAACTTCAGTGTTTTCAAAATGACAAGTTATCTAATGGACATCTAAAATGAAGGTAGATCGGACTCGTTTACGAAAGAGTCGGATTTTCGATGAATAAACTTGTTGAATTCACTGAGTCAAAAGTTTAAAAAACTTTAAACTTGAGAGAAAATTTAGCATTTACTGTTTGTGTAAGGAAAGTCATTGTTCTTGGTTGATCTATCTAGCGCGCGCAACCCATCTTGTGACAGGCGTTCCTCGTAGTGTTTTGGTTTCGGCCGATCCTAATGGCTTACGATCGTGTAAGGAAGGGAATACGACTAATACTAATACTACTACGCGACTACGGCCAATACGGAATATATTTTCTCCCAACTAGCCGCCAATATAAACCGGTATTGTCGGCTTAAAATCGCAATAAGTTCTAAGAATAGCAAGTGAAATTCCAAAAGAAAAACAACCGAAAATTCAGCCTTTTTGTTGCAGGTGAAAATACTTTGAAGGGCGGCTTTATGGTAAGAGAACTTCCCACAATGCAAAGTAATGCCATCTCGACCCAATATTTTCTCAACCTGGGATAGCAGAGCCTCATAACGAAAGTAAAATATATATAGAATATAAAAATATAAAATATATATAGAATATAAAAATATAAAATATATATAGAATATAAAAATATAAAATATATATAGAATATAAAAATATAAAATATATATAGAATATAAAAATATAATATATATATATATATATATATATATATATATATATATATATATATATATATATATATATATATATATATATATATTACGATTTGGTAATGCGTTTAAAGGTCTGGGAACGGGAATGGGTTGGCATCGATAACGAAAATATTTCACACTCAAATTACAAACTGATTTGTGTCTCTTTTTTATTTATATATTTATATAACTTTAACGAGGGTTTATTATAACTTTGTTCTTCTATAATGTTTGTTAAAAATATATGTAGAGGATGTCACACGGTGGCGCGAAGATATGAAGTTTATCTTCGAGTGGTGGAAATATTCACACGATCGAGTGAACGCAGCGAACGAGTGAAATATTTTTCACCACTTGAAGATAAACTTCATATCATATAGACAAATCCACAAAGAAAAACTATTATAAAATAAATTAAATAGTACGCACGCTGTGATTGGTTGATAGCCATGTTTGCATGAGGGTATGTAAACACAGTTGTGACGTCACAACTTTCGTGTTTTCCCGGTACAAGTTCAAAAATTTACAGTTTGTTTCGAGGAAAAAAACGCCCCCAAAAATGTATTTTGAAGACGAAGTTCCAAATTTTGACTCGTGTCAGGGCCACAGATATAACCCTATGGTCTCATGCAGGTCTTTCTGATCGTAATATCATGACAATCTCTCGTTGGTCACCGCAAAGAGAATTCCCTCAGGAGCTACAACACGACCCCACACGTCCTTTGTCAGGACAGCTTCGGTTGTTCAGCGACGTGCTTTCTCATGATTTAAATGCACCGCGCCCGATAAGGAATACAACTATTTCAAGGAAACAGTCAGCAGCTTCAAGCGTTCTCCAGCGATAGCTCTTCAGCTCCACAAAATATCTTCTCGAAGCAAGACTAAACATTCAACTTCGCTGCCATGTTTTCTCGCTGTCAAATTGAGCAAAACCACGTTTCTTTCAACCGAGAATTCCAGTCACAGTGACACTTGTTATCCACTTTTGATCACTTTCGTAAAGATAATCAATTCTGAAATCAAAAGATATAACTAGCTAAAAACTAGTGTGAGCTGCGTCGGTGTTTCTAATGAAACAGTAATGATTAAAAGGTAAATTATACACCGTGAAAAGATGAAAAAACTTACTGACGTTTCGGACGCTAGTCCTTCGTCGGAGTAAAAGAGAAAGAAGTGGTAGAAAGGAGTGTATATATGATAGAATAAGACAAAAGAAACCAATGAGAGCAAGGTAGGCAAGGAAACAAAAACAAACAATCAAAAGACAAAAGAAAAGGTTAGTTGAAAATAAAGCGTTCATTAATCCCGTTGGGACTAAGAGTGCCCAATAGGTGAATAAGCCGCATTTCTTTGGTCTTGCTACAATCATTGTTGCCGTTAAGCAAAGAAAGACCGAAAACAATGAAGTCAGAAAGAGAATGGTTAGCTAGATTAAAATGGCGGGAAACTGGTTTGGTGGGATTGTTATTGCGAATATCATAAAGATGATTGCAAATGCGATCACCAAGACGGCGGCCAGTCTCGCCCACATACAAAAGATTACAGCGGGTACATTTAATACAATATACAACATTAGAAGTGGTACAAACAAAATGGTCAGTGATTTTAACAGTTGATTTAGGACCGACAACAGAAGTGTGAGAGACTATGTGAGGACAAGTATAACAACGTTTACGAGAACAGCGAAAAGTACCAGGTTCTTTGTTAGAGGGAAGAACTCCCTTGACCAAGAAAGAACGGAGATTACGATCACGTTTATAGGAAAAGAGAGGGCATGTGTTGAAAATAGCAGAAGTGCGAGTATCAGAGTCAAGCAGAGAAAAGTTGCGGTTAACAATGGGTTTAATGGAAATGTTAATAGGATGATACGTAAGAGTGAAAGGAATGCGGTCATTAGAGGGACGAGTGTGAGGAGTGAGAGCGGTGGTACGATCAATAGTAGAAACTTTACGAATGGCGCGATCAATAACATGAGCAGGATAATTACGCTTAAGGAAGAAGGAACGCATCTCAGAACATTTAACAGAAAAATCAAGATCATCACTACACAAACGACGAAGACGAAGAAATTGCGAGAACGGAATAGCGTTAAGAGCGTGCTTAGGATGAGAAGACGATACTAATTTTTATTGTGAAGTGGATAAGGATCTTACCCCTGACAATCAAAAATTAGTTAAAGACACTGTTAACTCTTTCATTTCTGATGGCTCTTTACCCTCCACTGCTAAAAACCTTTTTGTTATTACTCCTCGTACTTCTCACGTCTATTTTCTTCCTAAGATTCACAAAGCTAACAACCCTGGCCGTCCTATTGTTTCTGCTTGTAGTTGTCCTACCGAACTCATCTCTAGCTATCTAGATTCTCTCATGCTGCCTATTGTCTAGTCTTTACCTACTTATATTAAGGATACTAATCACGCTCTTAGTATTTTTAATGATTTTCGCTTTCCTGATAACTCTTCTAAGCTTTTGTTTACTATGGATGTCAAATCTTTGTATACTGTTATTCCTAATGATGAGGGCCTTCGTGCTCTTCAGCATTTTTTCGATCTTCGTCCTGTCCTCGAGCCCAGCACTCCCACTTTGTTACGCTTAGCTGAACTTGTTCTTACTCTTAATTGTTTTTCTTTCGGTGATCGGTATTATCGGCAGATAAACGGTGTTGCTATGGGTACTAAGATGGGCCCTAGTTATGCCAATTTGTTTGTTGGTTATATCGAAAACTTGTTTTTCAACAATATACTGGACCTAAACCTGAGTTTTTTGGACGGTATATTGATGATTGTATTGGTGCTACTTCTTGTTCGCGTAATGACTTAGATTCTTTCATCTCTTTTGTTAACTCTTTTCACCCTGCCTTAGACTTTACGTGGGAGGTTAGTGAAACATCAGTCACTTTCCTTGACATCTTGCTTAGTGTTAATGACGACCGTCTTAGCACTAGTGTCCATTACAAACCTACTGACTCTCATTCTTATTTACTCTACTCGTCTTCTCATCCTAAGCACACTCTTAACGCTATTCCGTTCTCGCAATTTCTTCGTCTTCGTCGTTTGTGTAGTGATGATCTTGATTTTTCTGTTAAATGTTCTGAGATGCGTTCCTTCTTCCTTAAGCGTAATTATCCTGCTCATGTTATTGATCGCGCCATTCGTAAAGTTTCTACTATTGATCGTACCACCGCTCTCACTCCTCACACTCGTCCCTCTAATGACCGCATTCCTTTCACTCTTACGTATCATCCTATTAACATTTCCATTAAACCCATTGTTAACCGCAACTTTTCTCTGCTTGACTCTGATACTCGCACTTCTGCTATTTTCAACACATGCCCTCTCTTTTCCTATAAACGTGATCGTAATCTCCGTTCTTTCTTGGTCAAGGGAGTTCTTCCCTCTAACAAAGAACCTGGTACTTTTCGCTGTTCTCGTAAACGTTGTTATACTTGTCCTCACATAGTCTCTCACACTTCTGTTGTCGGTCCTAAATCAACTGTTAAAATCACTGACCATTTTGTTTGTACCACTTCTAATGTTGTATATTGTATTAAATGTACCCGCTGTAATCTTTTGTATGTGGGCGAGACTGGCCGCCGTCTTGGTGATCGCATTTGCAATCATCTTTATGATATTCGCAATAACAATCCCACCAAACCAGTTTCCCGCCATTTTAATCTAGCTAACCATTCTCTTTCTGACTTCATTGTTTTCGGTCTTTCTTTGCTTAACGGCAACAATGATTGTAGCAAGACCAAAGAAATGCGGCTTATTCACCTATTGGGCACTCTTAGTCCCAACGGGATTAATGAACGCTTTATTTTCAACTAACCTTTTCTTTTGTCTTTTGATTGTTTGTTTTTGTTTCCTTGCCTACCTTGCTCTCATTGGTTTCTTTTGTCTTATTCTATCATATATACACTCCTTTCTACCACTTCTTTCTCTTTTACTCCGACGAAGGACTAGCGTCCGAAACGTCAGTAAGTTTTTTCATCTTTTCACGGTGTATAATTTACCTTTTAATCATTACAATTCTGAAATCTTTTATTAAGATTTCTATTCAATCTTTGAACATTTCTTTGTATTTGTTTTAAAGTTTTAGAATGATAAATGTTAAAAATAGCTAGCGATTCTTTCTCGCTTCACATTTGCCTCCTTGGCGTTTAATACACGAAATTTGATTGGCTAACGATTGAAGTTTGTGATGTATGGAGAATTTGTATTTTAATATGAGAATCAAATTCAAATAAAGATTTATTTTCTTGCAACTGGTAATGTTTTCCCTTAGTATTTATTTTATAAAAGTAATAGAAAACTTTTTCTCTGTGTTTACATAGCCTGATAGCAACACTCGGGGGGTTGGGAGAATTCTCGACAGTTATGCAAACCCTCGACTACGTCTCGGGTTTGCATAACTGTCTCGAATTCTCCCAACCTCCCCTCGTGTTGCTATCAGGCTATGTAAAAACGGAAAAAGTTTTCTATTGCTTAATTATTACAACGCTCCTCAAGTGAGCGGGAAAACATCGCAAGTGACGTCATCGATATTCTCACTAGTGAAGAGATGGAAAATATGTTACTCAGGTCCCGGATGTAGTTTGTACGAAAAATACGAGTGGCGTATTTCCAAATAAAGCACTCATGTCTATATAATAAATAATTAAATAGTAATGATAAAAGAGTAAATTTTATACCGTGAAAAGATGAAAGAATGAAAAAACTTACTGACGTTTCGGACGCTAGTCCTTCGTCGGAGTAAACACATATATAGCATACAAAACATGAAAATGACAAGCCATTCATACTGAAGTAAAGTGCATTGGTCATTCCGAGGTCGAGGGGAAATGTCGCGTATTTCGTCCCCTAACAGTCCCACAATGCACTGCAATGCGAACTCGACCCAGTATTTTCCTCAACCTCGGAATGGCTAACAGTTGTTCTAAAAAATGTTTCCAAAAAAGAAACAAACCGTGACCATCAAATGCTGAGTAAATATAAACCCATGGTTTCTCATCTGCATGCTCATGGGTTAATACGAGTACGTTGTGCTCAGTATCACATGGTCCATTTTTAGCAGTTAAAATGAAGTTATTATTATCATTACATTACGATCCAGCTTCACAAATAGTGGATAATATTAATATTAATAGATGCGAATGAAACTGTATTTTTATAATATTTTTGTGTTTTACCTTAGAAAGTTAGTTAAAAACATTTTATAGCTTTTAGTAGCTTTTACGCATATGTCAGTTATGCGGTGACTGATTCATCTTGCTCTAGAAAATAAACTTTACTTTGCAATCAAAACATATCTTAGAAAACCAAAGATTTCGTCTAACAAGCTGTTACATGTCACAATACCGCCGTGCAAGGTCGAGCATTTTTAATTCTATTAAAGCATTACCTAAGGTACGATATGATGGATTTTCACTGGATTCCTTCCAAACCAAAAGCATCTGGAAGGCCTTTTTTCTTATTTCTGTATATTGTATATTGTCTCTTAAAATTTCTTCTATTTTACTGTTACACACTC
Source organism: Actinia tenebrosa (assembly GCF_029948245.1). Taxonomy (NCBI): domain Eukaryota; kingdom Metazoa; phylum Cnidaria; class Anthozoa; order Actiniaria; family Actiniidae; genus Actinia; species Actinia tenebrosa. The sequence continues at coordinate 12,223,248 of NW_028292570.1, read as the reverse complement.
CAAGTTCTCTACCAAGAGATTTCCAAATTTTGATTTCTCCAGCAAGTTCATCTAGCTCCTTTTCTGATGGTGTAAGTAAAATGTTTCTTTCCATTTTCTGTTGCCTTTTAGGTATGGCACCTGTAAAACGATGTACAGATAAGATATCTGTTAAAAAATGCCAAGTGTCCAATTTTTGTGAAGTGAAATGATTTTTAAGACAATTTATGTTTTATATAGCACCTTTATAGTCCAAGGCGTTTACAATCATGAGAGATATTTACTATAAGCTGTCGGCACTAAGGGTTGTGATTGCCCGGTAGTAACGTAGCGAGGGGGGGGGGGGGGGGGGGGGGGGGCACGGGGGGGCACGGGCCCCCCCAAAAGTTTTGGAAAAAAATTTTTTTTGAAAAAAGAATAACAACAAAAAAAACATATTAAACCGAAACAAGAGGAAAATAAATTATTACAACCTACAAAAGTGCGAATTTATACGAAGTTATCCGGACGGGCTACCTGTGCACTGCGAACCCGGTCAGAGCCTGGAATCTGCACGTGGGAATAAGCCTTTTCATAGTTTAAGAATCGATTCCACTGCGCATGCGATTTTATCCCGAATTTCTCACCTTCTTTTGTCTAAACCTTCATTTGTTCTTAATTAAATCTTAAATAAAAAATTAAATTTGTTCCTAATTTTAAAAACAAGAACACCAAGAATCAATCCCAAAATAAAAGGTTTCATAAAGACAATGATTCACATCATTTTACAAGTATGCACACGAGGGACTTATTTCAATAAAGTTAGTCACCCGAAAAGCTACAAAGCTGAGACCGACAAGGATTATGGGTAGATGCATTTTACATGTTTCAACCGCTTGATAACTGTTGATAGACTTGAGATCTTCTACCAGTTACAAGTTAACCTCCTGTGAGCATCCTCAACTGCTGCAGTTTGTGTCAAAAGCTTCACTTGTTGAATATAAAACATTTCCCCATGATTCTCAGCGATCACAGCTTTCTTGGTTTTTGGTGACTAACTTTATTGAAATAAGTATACATACCAAGACTTACTCACTAAGATCCTGTTTAATATGTTTTTGTTCACAATAACGATAAACTAGAGATCAAAACATGCCTAAAACTATATTTTATACGACAAAACCAAAGAGAAGATCGATGATATACAACTAGAAAAGCGAAAGAAAACTGTCCGAGATGTTACTCATTTGAAACGTTTCTAAAACTACTCAAAAGAAATAATAACGACGAGGAAAGGTAATGTTGTTCTTGGAAGAAGGCGAATTTAATAAGAAAAAAAACTCCCTTGTAAATTAAACCTAATTCCGGAACACATAGAGCCTGGAAGTTGAAAAGATTATTAGTAACAATTATTCGCCGAAGGCGAAGTGATTATCTGTGGAATATTTACCGAGCGGCGAGGTAAATATCACCACAATCACTGAGCCTGAGGGGACTAATTGTTCTAGTATAATTTTAGACTTGAATATCAGAGAAAAGTGGAAATTCAGGATAAAAAAAACGTTATAGTATTACTTCCGATCTGGAAAACTTTGGAGAACTTCAAAACCACCGCTCCAGCGGTGATTGTCGTCTAAGAATCACAGGTCGCTCGACGAATCACAGCTCGAGAAACTCTATATTCAAGTCTATAATTATACTAAAATTTGATAATTCGAATGGCAAACATTTATTCAGACAAGTTTTTAACATGATGCTTGTTTTTAGCGTTCGTATCATAATACCATGTTCACCTCGGATTCTTTTGTCTTCCAAGGGCTTAGAACTTGAGGGAAATTTAGAAGACAAAGAAATCCCTTGTCTTTTACTAAATGTTTTCATACTCATTAATGATTCATGAGTAAACCAGCCAATCAATGGGCTATTTTTGGGTCACATGATGTTACTAGAAACCTGGTAAAGTCATGTGAAAGGACTGAATTCATTCTCTAGCAACTGGAACAAAATTAATTCAGTCCTAGTAACTGGACTGAATTAATTTTGTTCCAGTTACTCCAAGTCGAATAATCAATGAGATGAGAAGTCATTTCAAAGCCTCCAATATCGGACTGGACGGGATTTCAAGTCCGCGCAATTAGTTCCAGTCCGAGGCGCAGCCGACGACTGGAACTAATTGCGCGGACTTGAAATCCCGTCCAGTCCGATATTGGAGGCTTTGAAATATTACTTCCTGTCACATATACTAAATTAGGGAAATTTAATAAAAGACAAAGGATTTCATTGTCTTCTGAAATTCACCTCATGTTCTATGCATGCGGGAAGTTTAAAAAAATTTAGATTAAATTCATTCATCGCGAGTCATCAAGCGGGACGGGTCAGATTTCTTCAACTCTGGTTTTTGATTTATACTGGTTCTATATCTTCAAAATGTCAACTGACTTCCTTACTAAAGAGAATTTTATGAAGTTTTGGGAAAGCGAACTGCTTCCTAAGGTCAAAGCAGTTATACGAAATGAAGTGGCGGTTGTTAACAGCAAAATTACGAAACTCACGAACACTCTCACTGAAGTTGAAAAGTCGCAATCTTTCTTATCAGCTAAACATGACAGCATGTTAACAGCTTTCCAAAACACAAGAAAAGAAGTCAGTAAAATGTGTACTGATCTAAATGAAATAGATAAAGATATCGACGCAATCAAACAAGAAATCTATAATCTCAACGTTGACATCGACGATGCACAACAGTACCTTCGCCGGGATTGCCTAGAGATAACAGGCATTCCGTTTAAGTCGGATGAAAACACTAACAAAATTGTGGAAGAAGTTGCCAAAGTAATAGGAGTAAATATGAATCAAAATGACATATCTACTTCTCATAGATTGCCTGATACGAAAAAAACAAAACACCGAATCATTGTCAAATTTGCATCAAGAGACAAGAGGGAAGAATTCTATAAGAAGAAAAGTAATTTGTATAACAAAACCACAAGCTCAATTACTGGAATGCAAGCTCGCAATCGGATTCACATCAATGAATCCCTCACCGCATATAGGAAACGCCTATTTGCTAGGATAAATGATTTCAAGAAGACACAGAAGTTTAAGTTTATTTGGACGAATGGGGGTAAAATCTACTTGAGAGAGAACGAACAAGCAAGAAGTTATGTATTCCTTACTCATGAGAAGTTTGATGAGTTTAAGGACACATATATTTCAGATAAGTAGTTTAAATAAGTTATTATAAATATTTCTAATCTATTGTTCATTATAATGTTTTAAGTTTTCAAAATGGATCCTACAAATGATACTGATAACTCATTATTATCTAACTTAAAAGATCTGTGTGATGTCTTACCTAATCCAGACCGGTTTGATGATATGGATTCGGATCATATGCTCATTAGTCCTAGTTCTTATTATTGTTCAGTTGACGCTGTAAATGAAATGCTTGATCAACAATCTAGGTTGGAACATTTTTCACTTATTCATATGAATGTCAGAAGTTTGCCTAAAAACTTTTCTCGGTTTCTCCACTGAACATGCCATTCTTGAACTTAGCGACTATGTAAGAACTGCCATATACTTGCGGAATTTTTCTTGATTTCTCGAAAGCATTCGACACAGTAAATCACAGTATTTTATTAAAAAAGCTAGAGAAATATGGTATACGAGGCCTCCCTCTACAGTGGTTCCGTAGCTACTTATCTAATAGAGCACAATTTGTGCAAATTGGTAATGAAAAATCAAACCATCTCTTCATGAAATGTGGTGTGCCACAAGGATCTACGCTAGGACCCTTACTATTCCTTCTTTATATAAATGATTTGCCTGACTCATCAACTATTTTAAGGTTCAGAATCTTCGCTGACGATACTAATATATTTTATTCTTCTAAGAATCTAGCCGACCTTCAATCTGTAGTTAATAATGAACTTCCGAAGATATATAAATATTGCAGTGCCAACAAACTGACAATTAACTTTGACAAAACAAACTATATCTTAATAACAACTCCTCAGCGGAAACATGCCCATTTAACTATTCCTAACATCAAGCAAAAAAGTTGCATTAAGTACTTAGGTGTATATATTGATGAATTTATGAACTGGAAAAACCATTTGTCATATGTTAGTATTAAAATAGCTAAAAATATAGGAATCTTATATAGATTGCGTAGATACCTGAGCATTAAGATGCTCACAAACCTCTATTATGCATTAATATATCCTTATGTCAACTATGGGATCATGAGCTGGGGAGGTACTTATAAAAGTAATACTGACAAACTGTCTTCTCAACTAAGGAAATGTATGAGATGCATTTTCTTTCTCAAGAGAAGCGATGATCCGAAATCATACTTTAAGCTGTTAGGCATCCTTTATATTGAAAATATATATAAGATAAGACAGGCATTATTTACTCATAAAATTTTGGGCAATCCAGAATATCTTACATCTTCAGTGAATCCATAATACCTGTGTCAGATATTCATTCTTACAATACAAGATTTTCATCTAATTATTTCTATAAAAAACAAAAGTCGCACAAAAGAATATGAAATGATACCTAATGGCCAATTGTCTCCTCGAGGGCCGTGTGGTAAGAAGATTGATGCTACATCTCTTTCTGGAGGGTTGGGTAGTGGTAGGTCTCTTGCTCGATCTGTTTCTGGAGGTACGGATGCTGCTTCTAAATGGCTGGGTGGTGAGCTGTCTTGTAGTGGGTCGCCTACGATAATAAATGTATAGTTGCTTGACTGGTACATCTATCGAAAGGTATTTCCCTCGCTAAAATATTTTTCCTACATTACTATCTTTTTTTCACTGTCGTTCTTGTCATAGTTTTTCATTGAATAAGGGAAGAGGTAACGAATACATGAATAAAGAATCGCAACATTCGGGGTACTGGATCATAAAAAATCTATAAAGCTTATAGAGCACATGCAGTAAAACCATGGAAATAAAAACAAAGTTGATACTGACAAATAGTAGCTATTTAGTGACTAATAGTTGTTATCACTCAACCAGAACATTCATTACACAACTCTTGGGTATTTATCTTTGTGTAATAAAAATGCTGGTTGAGTGATAAATAAACTTTGCTTATAGCGGATCAATCTCGATTCTGTAAACACCGTCAATTCTTTTTCTGTAATACCCCACTAAAGTTTTTTTATCGTCCAGGAGAAGTGGTCCAGCGTTTTTCAGTTTCTCATAAATGCTTGTATCACTAATTGTATAGATATTATTCCGTGATTGACCTTGGCTCATGTTGAAGGGAATGAACTGAAGTTGGCCATCGTCCATGCCTAATCCATAAAACCTCTTGCTGGTATCTAGAGCTTGATTAATTCTAACCTCCATGCTGTAATTCTCCATAAACTTGCTTTCGTTTAGCTTTTGAGAATCACAGAACAAAAAGAAATGCTCATAAAATGAAACAACCAACGGGTTATTCACTGTACATGTTCTTGTGCTCTGTTTATCCACGCCAAGCTTCCTTGAAATCTTTTCATAGCTGATGACAGCTTCGGTCACAACTCCTCCAGAGTATCCAACACTTGCAGGACTATAGAAAACGTATTTTGAATTTCTCGGATTTAATCTATTCCTGTCGGCTGAATCACGTATGAATTCCTTGACGAAATATTGAAGATTGGCATCGTTTTTTATAAAGCATCCTGGGAATTTGATGTTTCTTGAAGATGCTTCCACATGTCCTTCGGGTCTTTCCGGAATTGTCAGGTTAACAGTGGCTGTTCCTGCAATACGCCAATGCACCGTAGGCATCGTTGCTAACTGAAAATGAGCTGAATAAAAAGAGGTAAGAAATATAAGAAATGAAATCCAAATCTCAAATATATTATTGCGGTCCTGTCTCATTTACTCAAGTTAACATCGACGTCAAAGACAGTGATTAAGAGCGGACGTCCCTCCTCTTTTTCTTTCTTTCTTATCCTTATTCTAATCACAAGTGATATATTCTCTAAATCGAACATAGATGTGAATTGCTTCAAGGGAGACTGAGAGTTGTCGTTTCCCTAGCATGGTTTGCTGGCCGTAACAGCAATAATCTGGGAACAACTGAAAGAGATAAAAGCCACAGAACAGCGAGATTTAATTCTAAACCAGTTAATAGGATAGTTTTGATAATAGATAGCATTTCTAGGAAAATTCCTAACATTAAATTAGAATAGCAGGGGCGCGGATCCAGGAATTTGTTATGGGTGTCCCACATGAAAAAAATTATATAGAGATATGTATTGCTTCAAAAAAGAGTAATAGACCCTTTTCAAGTTCCAAATTACCGCTGTGTTCCCTGATTACAGACTCATTTACTCAGGCTTAGCCTCGTATCAGTGTCTAAATATTCACAAATACCAACGGTAAAGTAAAGAATGCAAAACTTCAACAGTACGAACATTTTGAAACTTGACGGACCTTGAGTGGAACACGTGAATATCCTACACAAAATCGAGGCTAAGACTGAGTAAATGAGTCTGTAATCAAGAAACACAGCGGTAAAAGGGTCTATTGCGGCATTTGGGGGCTGTCCGGTGCCCTGCAGGACCGCCCCCTGTGCTTTCAAACATTATTTGACATCAAAATGAATGGAACCAAAAACATGACTTCGGCGATACTTTGAACTTATTAAAAGGAGTTCAGTCTTATGATGCTTTAACTTCAAGGTTAAAGTCAATCCCCTTCCCAGACCCATTATTTCTTACTGCGCATGCTCGACGAAACAAATAGGCTCTGGAAAACTCCAGTATATTCCTCGTGATTGGTTTTAAGAAAACGAAGGAAGATACCGGAAGTAAAAATTACACCCCGGAGGACCCGTTGAAGCTGAAGACAATTAGACAGAGGATCAGCCAACCCCTGTTCGATATTAATGGCTCGAACCGCCGACAAATAAACCTTCATGCTGTTATGTTGAACGAACCTGCTAAATGGGTAACGAACAAACAAAATGTCCACTCATCAGCCCGACAAGGAGAGCCAGACTGGTGCAGCTTTCCTAACTGTTGGCAGAATTCAACAAATTTCCGTTGGCCCGAGAGATAGATAAAAAACAGCAATCGAGCGCAACGTTTTGATCCGCGACGATCAACAAACTTAGCATGCCATGTGCTATGAAGCCCCTGAAGGCGCCCCCGCAGCAACCGAAGACCGTTGGCCAGCGTGCCTTGACTATAACTTTGCAAATTTCCTTTAGCCCCATAAAACGAAGGAAGACACCGGAAATAAAAATTACTTCACTGCAAAATGGTTTTTCCGACTCAAATATTGTATATATAACAACAACTTGTATTTCGTGATTCAATTTCAAATCTACTTTGATAGTGAAATATATAATTTACAATGCAGTTTAATTTGAATGTACATATTTAAGTCAAAACTCAAGAAACAAATTCAAAAAACACTCAGATAGTTCAATAACTTTGTACCGCTGTGTATTACAGAATCAGGCGATAAAGATATTGTAAGATTAAGAAGTATCGACAAAAAAGGAAGCAAGCGAGTTACGAGTGTTTCTGTAATCATACACGAGTGGCAAGCGATACTCCAGTTTCGAGTTCTCTGTCGCTAACTGCAAAAATAGCATAACTCTCATATATTCTATTATATGTAGTATTATATTTTGTGAAATAAACTTGAACTTGAACGCCACACAAAATACCAACTGAATACGGCAAATTTCTCGATTTTCAATACAAAATTGGTTCGTTAAGCGACCACAAATAAATATGATTTTAAAAATTCACTTTCAGTTAGTACCCTTACCTCTTAGTATCCTTACTTCTCGCAATATTTTCAAATTCCTTGGTTACCAAGAACGAAGCAACCATTCTGGTCTTCCATACACCTAAAAAATATACGAATCTCGTCAATTCAAAATTAATTGCCAAATTGAAGGTTTAAAACTATCTTAATCTTACATGTCCTTTAGAATTTCGAGTTGTTTTTTATGTAGTTTACCTCAATTTTTCAAATCCCACGATTCATTCCACACACATTCGCTGGTAAACTTCACTTCCGCGTTTATTTATGTCGTCTGTCGCTTCGAAGCTTGTTTTCTGTATCAGACCAACAAAAATGCATCAGCCATTTATAAAAGAAACTGTTAAAGATGAAACTTGTAGACTAGATTTACTCCATGTCCGATAGCACTGCACGAATGATTCGTTTCTTTATACTGCTTCCAAAACAAAGCCAAGTCAGTCAGCTATCTCTACAACTTCGAATCTTGAGATTGGTACAAAGAAACTTGACTTAATACACCATATCTTGTTCATGTGCGGGCATAGTTAGTTTATTGGAACTTGAACTTATGCTTATTTATTGGTAGAAGAGGGAAATTAGACTTTATCCTACACGAAAACGAAAGCGAAACACATTGATGCAAGAACTAGACAATGAAATAAAGTCTAGCGCTCGCTATAAAACTACAATAACTTTCTGGAACCCTCTAAATCCTTACCTTTATCAAGTACTCTACTCACTAACTATGCCTTCAGTTAGCCTTGAATCTTATAGCGACACCAATTTCTCTAAGTTCTCCAAATTGTCTCTAGTTTCTTCGACAATCTCAGTCTTGAATATATAATAGTTCACAGTCTGGTTGGTTTGGGGCTGTGCCCTTTAGGTAACACCCAGGTCATTTTCAACCAATAGAATCGTTGTATGCGAGCTATGACGTAAGTCTAAGCCAATCAGATATGTCTATTACTGTCCGAACTGTTTCTTGTTCTTAGGCGTTTGTGGGGAGGGAGCGTTGCGTGACGACCAACACTAAAAACGGATGCGAGGGAAACTATTCCTATTCAAATTTTTGGAAAAAACGTTTTTTAAAGTGAGGTAAAGTGAGGAAATTCGTGATGACGTAGGTGAAAACCAAGAATAGGTTGCTATTAATAGACGTCACTTCCGGTAATAGCTCTTTTTTGATGGCTTGTAGAATCCTGGAGGTTGTTTTGATCTCTTGTTTTCTGGTTTGATGTCGTGAAAATAGTCAAATACAATAGTTTGAGGACTTATTTTGATATGTTTTGACTTAGCATCCACTAGTTGCCCCCCAGTCAACCGGTTTGTATAGAGCGAAGGCATTTAACCCGTGAAATGAAAAATGCTAGTCAACGTGTAATAGTCAGAAACACACAAAAGAAAACAATGGAATTTGGGTCTACAAAAGTGTACTAGTCTAACATCTATTTCACGGGTTTAATGACTTTACTCTAATGCATATGGATTATTTTCATTGTACAAATATCTTATTACTTTTATCTTTATCACAGGGGTTACCAGTTAAGGTTTCCTGTCGTCTAGGAATGGCGGTTCTGATTGAGCATATATTGTTCCCAAACTCTTGAAATAAAACTCAATCTAAAGAAAGGTGTTTGCCATATTATATCCTTAAACTCTTACTTTGTGAAAATTTATTAAAAACTTTTCCCCTAAGTATATAAATTTGACCAAGCACTTCAAACAAACTTGTCGCACAAAGTTCAAACTTTCAATAATTTACAGAAATAAAACAAAAATATCGTTCATTCACGAAGTAGTAGTCTCCTACACAGCCGCTATATGCGTGACGACACTAAAAGCGGCTACGTAGGAGAATAACGAAGTAGGTGTTATGAAATAATTCAAATAATTGAAATACTAACTTCAAAAAACACTTCACTGGACTAAATGAGCTGTGACGAAATTACAGTGCACTAGAACCATGAACACTTCAAGGTTGTTTTGACATTTTTTCATAACTATCCAATCACAGCTCTCTTTAGAAACAAAGGAATCAAACGCCATATCACAACAAACTGCGGAAAATCTTTAGATCTTTTATTTTTAGCTCACTCCGTGTGAACTAATGAACTGCTAGATTGTCGCACAAAGTGCAAACTTTCTATAATTTACAGAAATAAGGACAAAAATATCGTTCATTGACGAAGTAGCTGTTATGAAATAATTGATAAACTTTATATTGTAAATTTTTCCACAACCCAAGAGACTGAAATTGCACTAAAAAATTTTGAAACCTCTGTTAGAATCTAGCTTCTGATTGGATTATATATTCGAGTAGAAATGTAAAAAAAAAACCTTGAAGTGTTCATGATTCGAGTATCCACACAGTAAATGGGCTAGCTTCGAAATTAGAATATTAGCATAGCAGAACCAGAAGACAAACAAACGTGGTTGAACTAGCTATACAAGGGGCGAGGAAGCCGTAAACCATAAACTAGCTAGCCAGGGCAATATTGAGATAAATTTACAGATAGTACTGATCATGTCTGTTCTGCAGGCCACGACATAACTCAAATGTACAGAACTATTTCGCCGCTCAGATCGAAATTGAACTGTTGGAATGTCATAGCGTTCGGCAGTCAGCCACAATGCCAAAAATGCGTTTTGGACGGTTCTGACTAACCTGTTAGCTTTGACGATACATAATGAGGGCAATATGAATGAGAAGGCATTGAAAAAGTTGACACCAAAAGACTTGTGGTTTGTTGTTTCGCTTTCCGAGCTTTGCCGAACCGGCTGCAACATCGTTGCAGAGAAGGAGAAGGCTCTGGGAACGAGGTTGAGCCGGCTGCAGGTTTGAAGAAAAGTGACTAATATGCTAATTATTTCTCATATATATTTGCTCATGGAAACACGACAGAAATAAATTCGTTGATTGGTCTTCCTGTGGTACATAATTCAATTAATTGGTCTTGCTGTGGTATGGACGCGCATGCGGTTTTCTTAAAAGTCGCGCAGGCTCATAAGTAAACAAATATGGCGGATGATACAATTTCATGTACGCCGTCATCTTTGATATTTACTTGAGCCCACACTATTTTTCGCGGAACACCGTATTCGTCAGCATACGTCAATACCACAGCAAGACCAATCAACAAATTTATGTCTGCCGTGCTCAATAGTATCCTATTCTCAGCGATCTCCTTTGCGCTTAAACGAGATCAGAATAGGCGAATACAGTCGCACCCAGCAAGAATGCTGTCATACGAAACCCAGTATCCCAACTACACCCATACTAAAAACCCATACCCACACTCGAAGCCCCGAACTAAAAGTCGGTTGAGGGATAGTATATTAACTTTGGGGCCAAACTGCGTTTTAAAGGATTTGAACGTAGCAGAAGCTGGAAACGCGGATATAAAGTTTCTGAAGGAGTTGACATTGGTGTAGCGAATACCAGCATCAGACAGACGGTCCTCATGCGAAGACAAGACTTCAGATGGACCTCCAGACTGTAGTACCTCTGCAATTTTCAAGTAATACTGCGCGGTGGGCTTGTTCGCCCATCCTACGTGACTCATAATAGTGTCAGCTAAATGGGGACCTAACAAAACTAGAGTTATGGCTGCGCCACTGCGAAAACTATGTAAAGTCTCGCCCTCATAGAACAACATCGACCATGATTCAGGGTGACAATGCAAACCACCAGCAGCGAAAAGTAGTTAGGGTCCCTGAATGCCAATAGACCGGCCCCAGCTAGCGTTTGACCCCTGAAAACATATTCAAGAAAGCCCGAGCTAACGTGGTTATTGAAGGCTGACATCTCCCTGGACTCTGGAGGAAGATCTGAGCTATCAGCGCGAACCCAGCGGACAGTGTGTAGGTAAACAGAAGAAGGATCAAAATCCTCGGTAAATTCCCACTCGTGAAAAGGGAAATAATCCTTTGAAAAGGAAGGAATTACTATAGCCCCGGGAGATGACAGCCGTGACCCCGTCAATCCGAAAAGGAAATTTAGATTCCTTTCGAGACCGTCATCTGAGGAGGGAAATGAGAACCAAACAAACCACGGTACCCCGAATATCAGAAGAAATACAGAAAACTCAAATAACGCTCGGCCAACGCCAGTGCTGCGTATTTGTCAAAGTCTTCATCACGGCGCATACCATAACGGGTGACTTTTTTATTAGATTCTCAGCAGTTGACTCCTGGGAATCCTCTAAACATTTGATGCGCGTTTGTAGTTGCGAAAATGCAAACGAAAAAATTCCCTTAATAAGCCTGAAGCGAGATGACGTTTTACCCCTGACTCTATAACATAATAGTTTTTAAAATAATTAAAGAACAAAAGCAGTGTGAAAAGGATTATGGTCTAGAGATGGGGGTAAAACGTCATCTCGCTTCAGCCTTATTAAACATACACAAAATAAATCAAAGCCCTTACCATTGACAAGAGTGCGTATGCATAAAAACAAAACGTAATGAACCAAGACTTAAACCCCCCAGGGAAGAGAAGTACAAAGGCCTAGAAGCGCCACCGCAATTAAATGATTTTTAAAAAACCGCAATCAAAGACAATACCTTGAAAATGAGCAATAAACTGTTGGACTTACATACATAGTGACGTTTGTTACTAGCCAATCAAGCACCACAGCGCGTTGAAAGAACTGAAAAGACAATTCTTGTAAGAAAGAAAACAAAATACCGATTCAAATTAAGGCTGAAGTTGAAAGCAAACCACAAAGATTGAAACAAACAAATAGATAAATAAAAATAAAAAAACAAAAAACTATCAATCACGCCGTTCGGGAACAACTCGAGGCGAAAAGGCCAATTAAACTACTGCATTGCTAAAGCTAAAAATCTCACGCCACACATGAATATGTTGAGGCGAAAGAAACTCTGTGTCCGCCAACGCTCCACTCGAAACCGAGGAGAAATGCACGTGTATGATAACATAAAACTGATAAAATAGGTGTACAAAAGGTTGAAGAAATGGGAGATATTACCTACAAGAGTGGAGTTTGAGCAGTGACAGGCACAGCAGGATGTGGTTGAAGAACAGGTTGTTGTACAGGTGAATTATCTGGAGCATCAACTTGATTTTCAGCTACTGCAGCTTGGGCTTCAGCTACACTTGCATGAAGACGTTGAGCGTCCATGACATCGGTGGCAATAAAGTGTCGAAGTGCAATGAGGTAGATTGAGCGATCTCATACATACGCTCTGCATGACACCGCTGACAATAGTCCCCTTCACAGTTCCCTGCATCGAAGCGAGACGAACGTGAGTTTGCAATGATAAAGACATGTGAATAATTGTCCAAGGTGTTAAAAAAAGGTCTCTATCATTGCAGGCTCACCGTTCGTCTTGCTTCGATGCAAAGGCACGGCTACCTTTCAAGATGGCGCAGGGAACTGTGAAAGGACTACTGATTCGCAGAGTGAGACCGCTGAAAATAGATGCCATTTTGAAAATGTTTGCTAAAACAGCCCCACAATGCACTGCAATGCCAATACGACTCAGTTCTTTCCTCTATCTCTAGGAATGGCTAATATAATAGGAAGTGAAGAAGTAAGGAAGAATGGCAGGCTAGAAGGACTAAAGGAAGGGCAAAAAAGTTTTTGGAAGGAAGGTTATGGTGAAGAAAATTTTTTTTGTATTAATAAAGGATTGGTCATTGATTAGCGTGCTTCCATCGAGTTTTGGTTGCACGAGGGAGGCTGCTTAGCACGAAGGATGCGTAAGAGCAACTCTAGCTTCTTGAGTGCTTAAACAACAGATCCGACCCTGCAAATTGCCTCCAAAACTCGATGGAAGCAAGAACGCTAACCAATTCTTTTAAAGATGGTTGCTTTCTTCTAACAGCTTTACCCTCTTTTTATTTCAAGCTCATTAGGCTAATATTTAGGACAAAAGAAACAAAGGCCATTGAGCATAGCGTAAAATATTCACCAACCCTGTGGCCCAAGTATTATAATCGTCAACCCTGTGACAAGTTTTATAACTTTTCAACTCTGTGGCCTTATGTAAGACAACCTCTTATGCCGCCAACTCTGTGTCCGTAACCTATACGAAACACATGCATTTATGTCCATATCTCCGCGGCCTAGGAACAGATAAAACCACCCAATCTTAAATGTCAGACCAAATTAAACTAGAGTTAGCTCACCTGTTGTTCACCGCTAGCGGCTTGTTCGCCGGTAGCTGAATTCGTTCGCTTAGAAGACGGCACGCGTTGCGAAGAGATGGATATGCCCGACGATCCTTGAGTTGCAGCAACTGAGGTTGGAAATGAAGGTTGCTTAGGAGAGGAAGAAAGCTTATCTTTTCCCGGTCCAGCTGCCTTCTTAGTGAAAACCTGCTTTGCCGATTCGACGTCGCCCACAAGTGGCGCGCTTTCTAAGGACGGTTCAGTCATACTACTGAACGGTTCGACTCCTCGTGTGAAGTGATACTGATTAATATGCAAACTATCTTTCATATAGTGGGAGAGACCGCTGAAAATAGCCCGATGTTCCAGTTGGTAGTAAAATCTCCTTTATTTCATGCTGCAAGTCATTGGGTTTTAAGCAGAAAGGCAGTAGGGCGGTGATGTCCATGGTTGATAGTGAGGCTCTTTCTCCACTAAATGATATCAAAATTATTTTTCACAACCACTCACCGTACGGTGCTCTGACGTGAGGTTCCCTCTACACGTACTACCACTATATTCACTATTGTATTGGGTAACATGGGTGACTTGCCAGTGGTGTAGTGTTTTCTTCGTCCATGTTCAACTAAAGTCTTGTACAAAACAAGCCATCATTTGCTACCATTTTTCAACACAAGTTTGTTGACTTCAAAACAAAACATAACCAACTCAAAATACTATTTTATCAATGAAATGCTCTAAAAAAAGAATCAAAATAAATATAGATGGTTTCTTTCATATTGATAAAAAATATTATGATTTGACAAAGAAAACAAGTATTTTTGCTGTTCGTATTTGAAGTCCAACTCACTTTGTCTTGCTCAAAATATGAAGGGAAAAAAGGAATATTTGTCAAAAAGTCTCTTTTAATTTAGTTAAATAAAAATATTGATGAAAACAAACTTGTTCTTGTATTGATATCAAACTACTGGACATTTGTCAAGGGATATTTCTGATTTTCAATGGATTTTTTGAATATTTGTTGAGTAAAACACAACTCTTTTCAATCAACTATAAAAAAGATAAAAGTACAAGAATTTCATTATTATTTAATTAAAAATATGACATTATTTACAAAGCAGATTATATTCTACTTGTTTATAATGAGTTCATTCAGTACTTTGGACATATATAATTTTTATTGATCTAAATAATCAACTTAACACCAGGGATCAGTTGTTGTCTTAAATACAGTTCACATTTACTTGTTATGTTATTACCCAGTAAGTCTAACTCTTTTACACGACAATCATCACGTATTAATACTGAACACAGACACCGAGCACCAACATCTGTTATATTATTACCACCTAGGTATAGGCCTGTTATCTTAGTACGAGGCAACATGTCACATATTATTATAACACCAACATCTGTTATATTATTAGCAGCTAGGTATAGGTCTGTTATCTTAGTACGAGGCAACATGTCACATATTATTTTAACACATTCATCGTCTAAGTTACAAGCAATCAGCCACAGTTCAACAATAGTAGAAATACTAACAAGAGAATTACACAACATTCTGATCCCTGATGCTGATAAAGATGACCCACCAATGCACAATCTATTAACAATGAATGACTGTGTAAATATTGGATGTTGTTTAGTTTTTTCTGCGTTGATTAAATTCACTATATCTAATAAGTAACTTATGTACAAACAATCGATATCAGTTACTTCACTAAATACCATCCACTCGAGCATATCACAGTATATGTGTTTAAGGTTATTTATTACTCTGGTAGAAAATCCATCGTCTTTGTACTCGTAAAGACAGGATAAAGTTAGCAGTTTATTCCTATGATCGTCTTTGTCCTCTGGTTTGGTATTTTCTATCAACTTTTCCATCAGTTTTTCATCTTTTTCTCTTGAAAACATTCCCGCCATGAACATGAATGTCACATCGCTCGTTTTCTTTTTCTCTGGGATTTGTTTTTTCTCTACAAACAAAAAAGCACAGAGAAATTCTTGAATCGTTAAGTGGGTGAACGTAAATTCAAGTGGTGGTTTCTCGAATGGAGATTTTTTAACGCCAGGACAACAGTCAAGTAATCCACTCGCTTTCAGGTTTCTTATTTCTTCATCGTTAAGATTGAATTTTTTCATATCATTTTCGTTGAAAATATATTTATTTTCCATCATTAAATTCACCGCTAGTTCAGCTAGTTTATGTAATATTTCTTGTACTTTACTTTCTTCCATTTCTTCATATTTAGAAGAGGAATGTTTCTTGATAAATACTTTGATTACTTCAAGATAAAGTTCTGTTCTTGTGACGGGTAGTTTTTCTGTGGATTTTGATTCAGTCATGTACCACTTAATGCAGTAGCACATTAGAAAACACATCACAGGAATGTGACCAAAACTTAAAAGAATTTCATTCGTTTTGATGTGATCAAGTGCTTTGTTCTTCATGCTTTCGTTCTCTTTGAAATATTTTTGGATGTATTCTAACACTTGAAGTGAAGAAAATCCTTGAATGTCACATCTCACATCAAAGACAATTTCTTTTAATTCCTCGGCTTCTTCAGGCCTCGAGGATATCAGGACCACTGCACCGTTTAACATCTTGCCTTTCATGATTTTGGCAATCAGAGCAGGAACAGGTAGTTTTTCATGTGGGTCGTTTGGGTATCTTGTCTCAAAGTCCCCGATGATTTTCTCTCGATGCGGTTTATACTCATCATACCCATCGAGTATGATGAGCAGCTTCTCAGGATTATCAATCATGTACTGCAGTAATGGCTCGTCTATCACCGAGTCTTCGTTCAGTAGGGAGGACTGACTTAAGATATCACGTAAGTCAAGCCTTTTTTCTTCTGGAAGAACAAGTTGACGGAATGTCAACAAGAACACAAACTGAAAATCAGGTACTTTTGTATTTTCTTGATCTTCCTCAAACAATCGGTTATGCGACCAATCCCGTACCAGCTTACGACAAAAGAGGGATTTCCCAATTCCTGCTTTGCCCGTCAACAAGATAGATTTAGGATTGGTCGTGCAAGAAGCTGTAGATTTCTGATCATCATTTTCTGGGCAAAGAAACATTTCTGAACAGTTTGTGAGTTTTGTACTACTCGCTTGAATTACATCCAATTGCCTCCTGCCAAATCTCTTTTCTTTGGGTTCCTCGAAGTGTTTTTTACCGCGTTGGCTAGTCACACTCGTAAAGATGTCATCGGTTCTAATTTTCTTATCCTCTTTCTCTGACAACAGAAAATCGGTTTGCTGTTTAATGGATGACTTCAGTTTTTCTGTATATTCTGAAAATCAAAACACAACAATTTACCACCCAAAACACAGGAAGAATAAAATAAACAAATAAATAACACAAATGGGATTTAGCAGTGGCATTTCTACAGAGTAGCTATTCATCCACTGTCATTCCAATGGGAAGAAAAGGTAAGAATAATATAATCCTGGTTTATAAAATATAAGAGATATAACGCGCGGCCTGATTGGCTGGTCAGCGTGTCTATATCAGAGGACAGAGACACGCTCGCGCAAAATCGTTCAAAAATATTTTATAAAAGCAATATAGAACGGCTGCTTTGGTTTCACATGATATTCTAAACCATCAAGACCTCAGCTGTGTCATTCTCAGTCTCCTCGATCTCATCCAATATCAATTCATTTTATGAAATGAATACATGCAAGTGTTTTAGTTTAGAAACACGATGGTACTGGCACCACCTTCCTGGAAATATATTAGAAATAAAACTAAATCCATTAAGTTTTTAAGGTGTTTCGATACAGTTTCGTGATCACCAAACAGAACTTTTTCAATCGTCGCGTTGACAATGTTCTGTTTGCTGGATCATTATGGAACTTATACCAGTTGTTGCTCTTGGTTTGAAGTTTGTACTAATGTATATTTTATTAAAATCAAAGTCTTCAACGCAAGAAAAATCGAAGAAAAATCGAAAATTGAAAAAAATAAAAGTGCGCGCGATTCAGATGTGCTGTAGAAAAACTGTTAACTCCTAAGAATCCCCCATTCATGACAAACAAAATATTAAGGATTTAAAGAAATTCTTATGTTAGATTTGGAGAAAATCGCACGAACATTTCATACTCTCAGTTTTGTTTATCGCTTTTGCGCACTCGGTATAAAAAAATTACTATTAAATAGAATTATTCAAAAATATCTTAAAACGTTGCTGTTGCTCTTGTTTTTAAACTGTGTGCGTTTGGTCAACTAGTTCCTTGCTGGTCTTGAGAACGAATTTTTTTCCGAAGAGCGTTTTTAAGTAAAGATTTATCAAATCTTCAAAGTTTTGCGTTTTCCACGATTTCTCATAAACGGCTCGAACGATTGTTAATTAAATTTAGCTACGTCTTCTCAAGGATATATAATCTGTACCTGCTAAAGCTCATGTCGGTTGATTCATTCTAATATTTTTAAAATGGCCCTTGAAGTTGGGAAGTCACAAGGCAAGAACTCTACAGTCTCTTTTCGCGGTTCATAAGTTTATGCTAATATATTCCTGACACAACTATCAGTGCATTCCTTCGTGATTGCTCTCGCTCGATGCCTTTTGTATTTTATATGGTGCAAACCATTAGTTATAAAAATCAAGTTAGAGCAAAAACACTTGAACTGTGAATTTGTATTGGTCTCTTGTGTATTCCTTGTTGTGTCATAAACTGTTCTGGCTCAGTGATAACGACTATTAGTATCTAAATAGCGACTATTTGTTAGTAACTAGTTTGACTCTATTTCACAGTTCAAGTGTTTTTGCTCTAACTTGATTTTTATAATGTTTGTCTTTGCGGAAGTTCAACAACAGCAACAACTATTGGACTAGGGGGTAAGAGGGGGGGGGGGGGGGGGGGGGAGAGGTATTGGTGGAATAGAGCGCAGATAATGTTACCGGAAGTAAGAGCATTTTCGAGTGGTCACCCCTCCCCTACACGTGGTGTTTTGTCGTATGTCAGCGAGATTGTGATTTCTGATTCGTGATTCAGAAAACAGAAATGCGATTTCTGATTCGGGAAACGGAAATCCAAAATTCTGCATTCTCTCCTTCAAACTTGTATTTTCGCCCATGCAATATACCCAGGCAGTGCCGAAAAGTCAGTTTTCTGATTTCTAAAACAGGAATCTAAAATAACTCTTGTACAATTCCTGATTTCTGATTCCAATAATCAGGTTGGCCGCAAAGCATCCTGATTGCGACGATTGAAAAAGTTCTGTTTGGTGATCACGAAACTGTATCGAAACACCTTAAGTCCAAATAAATATTATTTTGTATTCTTTGAGTTGTGGAAGTTGATGGGATAATTAGATGGAAACCAGGTGGAATTCTTTACAATAAGTATATAAATATCCTAAATATCCATAGTTAATGATATACACTGCATTATTAATTGTCCATTTTTGATTACATCCCATTTTATTTTTTTCTTTATGAGGCATATATAAAAGTTGTGGTGTGAAATAAATAAAAAAACTATATTCCAAGAGATTCATTATTAACAAAACAAAAAAAAAAAAAAAAAGAAAAAAGAAAAAACATTAGGAGTATACTAAATGATTATACTGAAAGCTACAATTGTACGCACCTTTGGCCTGTGAAGCATCAGCTGAATTTCTTTTCACTCTCTTAGCAAGGATCTCCTCCATCTTTCTAATTAATCTCTGCTCCATTTCTTCCCACTCTTCAAGTGCTCCAATAAAATTCTTTTCCTCTTCAGGGTCCATTGTATCTATTTTCATCTTCTCAATCTCTGGTTTGTAATGAGGTCCACCCAGTCTCACCAACACATCTGAGATTTCACTCCAGTATTTCTCAAAATCACTGTAACTAACAACTGTTTCTGTGATGTGGCCATAAAGTTCATTTCTATAATATTTGACCCGAGCCAAATCAGCTTCTCTACTCAGGTCTGTAGCAACAGGAGGCTTGTCCCATCCTGTTGACGGAGGTGTTAAACCACATATATTACGCAGTAGAACAAATAACAGTGTGATGTCAAAATCTGCTGAAGTGACAGCTGTGCTTCGGCTAGCAGGATAGAGTCTGTCCCATTGTCGTTTGTTTAGAATCCTCTTTGCCCTCAGTCCATTTAGAGTAGAATGCACTGTTGTACTGAGTAGTGTCCTGTGAAGGGAGCTTGGTGAATGGATTGAGTCAAATACATCTCTTAAGGCACGTGTTCCACCATCAATCAATAACTTAGAAAGGCGTGCAAAGTTTAGATTTTCTTTACTTGAAGATGCCCAACTGGTTGCCATATCAGGTTTATCTCTGTTGAATAACAAGTTAAAAATAAACACTTTTGTTCCAGGAAAAAAGGTTGGGGAGGGGAAGGTCAGTAAAGTTTTATTCAAGGAGTGAGGTCATGTGTGTATATGTCGACAAATTTTGTGATATGTCGTGAAATTTTTTTTAATGAATGTAGATGGATGATAATGACAATCAGCTTTTTTCACGCTCTGATCACGTGCACTTGTTTATTTTCACCATTCTTGTCACGTGCAACTTATTTCCTGACCGGATTTAGCTAGTGTGATGTGGTCATCTTTCAACCAATGAGAGTGTTCGTTATATTGCAAAATTTGGTAGCTATATAACAGACTAGCATCTCAGTAAATATTCCACGATATTCACTTTGCCTTTGGCGAATAATTGTTTTAGTATAAGTACGCAGGTGATTCTTTCGAAAAATTAGGAAAAAAAGAAGATAAAAGACACATTTTTGTGGACATTTGGATTATCGCTGGAGGTGATTATATATCGTGTGATAGTGTGAGTTTCTCAACCAATCAGCACACAAGATTTTCAATAATCACCTGTGTATTTTTACTAATCCTCAATATTCCCTGAGGATGAGGTGAATAATCATTTTAGTATTTTTAACACAATAATGGAGAGAGCTTTTCTTTCAAATTCTATTCATCTCTGCAAGCAGCACAAATCGACAAACGAGATGCGAATAAATGCCTCATAATCATCTGTAGGAGAATTTGCTGCATAGGACGTAAACGGAATGCATCCTTTGTGGCTAACATGGGAATACAAAAGAAATGCCACTAAATCCATCAAGAAAAAGTGGGATTTCTTCATGTTAGTCTCACATCCACAATACTTCTAAGAAGGGTTCATTGTGACCAATGAGCCAGTCAGATTTATTATATTCACTCGAGTAAAAATACCATAATGTAATAAACATGAACTAAAACATCTCACAAAACAATTGTATTATGCAATGAACATTAACAGGTGATATTTTTCAATACTATGTAAAACGTGGGGTCCCCCTCATTCTCTGAGAATAAGTATTAGATCTGCCCACCATTGAACTCAAAAATCTATTTCAGATCCTTCCTATATATTTTCTAGAGCAATTCCAGGTTTTTGGCTCAATAAATAACATATTTTACTCAAAAATAGAGAAAATGAATCTCAATTAATTAATTTATAAACAAAAAGATTGAATGTGTAGGATATTAATCAATCAATCAATCAATCAATCAAAACTTTACTTAGCACCTTATTTACAATAAATTGTTTAACTTAACTTAGAAAACTCATTAATAATTCATGAAGAAAACACAATAGAAATCATGACCATGAAGGTGATTTTATATCTGATATAGATTCGTTCTCATTTGCATAAACTTTAACTTGGATTTTCTCTATCAAACTTGGTTCATTTCGTAAAAAAATCGGTACACAATGAGAACAAACATCATAAGTTTTCTAAGCCGTTCAATAAACTCGCAGATCGTGTTTTATCGGGTCTAAAACCACTCGGCTGCGCCTCGTGTTTTATACCCGATAAAACACTCTTGCTCGTTTATTAAACATTACATAAACGCTCGTTATAGTTATATTAATGAAACTTACAAATCCCGGACACACAACGGGATTTTATGCCCCTTCTTTCCCCAGTAGCCGGGTATATGACTCGTTAAATTTGCTAGGCTTGTTGTCCAACAACATAGCTATCATGAAAGCACAGTGTATTGGAAAGAATGGGCACTGCACAGTACTGCACATTTTACACCGGTTTTTCTTACAGCTAACACCGGACAATCTTGTTTGTATTAAAAGTACCTGACCCCACCCTCCTGGGGATACTGTTTGCTAACCTACCAATCAAACCTATTACTAGTTTGGTTTGAGCCTTCGCTTCTGTAGAGCAGCGGCAGCTGTACCAGGCCTGTAACCATGGGATACCTGAGTGACAGGTGACCGGCTGGATGGTTGAGGCGAATCTTCAGATGTTCTCTGAGTACTTGGTGGGTCTGGTAAAACTCTACCAAAAAAACATGGCCGCCGTTAAAACCCTCTATAGAAGATGACAATCTGCTACAGCACCACCATATTACCCCCTCCATGGTTGAGGGGGAACTGGGTCAAGTTGGCATGGTATTGCATTGTGGGACTGTTTAGGGGACGAAATAGACGCCATCTGAGAAATGTTTACCCTTAGACAGTCCCACAATGCACTGCAATGCCAACTCAACCCAGTTTTTCTCAACCTCCGAATGGCTAAAGTGGTGTTGCTTTGTACCCATGCTAGACCAGAATGCATCATGCCTTAGGGAACCCGATAATTATATATTGATTATTTATTAACTATCAATACCTTTAACGCCTGAGAGCTCTGACAGGAGCTGAAGACGACCTCAGCTCAGTCTCTACCACAGATGAAGCTGATGGAGGGGTCCTGGCAACCACCGTAGATATTGATTGATTTTCATTGACGTCCAAATCCAACTTATTCTTTAGTAACCGTTCTACTTTTTCTTCTGTGGATGTTTGTCGATACCTTGCAAGGGAATACAAGTATATGTCAGTATTGAATTGTAGGGGGAGGGGTATTCCACAGGAAGCCCATGATAAAGAAAGGTCAAGCCTCTGATAAGCAGCCAAGGGAATAAGCCTAAGTCATAGTTTAAGAATCGATTCCACTGCGTATGCGATTTTATTCCGAATTTCTCACCTTCTTTTGTTTAATTAAGAACAAAAGAAGGTTTAGACAAAAGAAGGTGAGAAATTTGGGATAAAATCGCATGCGCAGTGGAATCGATTCTTAAACTGTGAAAAGGCTTATGCCAGTACATGGCAGGACATGTTCAATTTTAGGGGGGAGGGGTAAAGTTAATTGTATTCCACAGGAAGCCCATGATAAAGAAAGGTCAAACCTCTGATAAGCAGTCAAGGGAAACATGGCTTTCCATAAGAATGGTTATCGTATGAGTGGGAAACAAAGAGTACTGACTTACAGCACGTATATGGTATGACATGCCGTAACATTGAAATGGCTTTCCATAAGAATGGTTATCGTATGAGTGGGAAACATACAGTACTGACTTACAGCACGTATATGGTATGACATGCTGTAACATTGAAATGGCTTTCCATAAGAATGGTTATTGTATGAGTGGTTAACATACGGTACTAACTTACAGCACGTACAAGGTACTACATGCCGTAACATTCAAAATGGCTTCCCATTGTCTTCAGTAATTCATCAAATCACATAGCATAGTTACGGCTACAGTACAGTTATGGCTATACATTTGCCGTATAATTTCCCACTCATACCAAAACCACTGTAGATAATGTCTTGATCAATACCTTCTTATCCTAAACTCTCCAGAAGTGTGTGGTCGTTGGAGATCCCTCCCCACCAGGGGTGCTGTAGGTAATGATCTCCCCAAAGGAGATGGTCTTTTGTGACGATGTTCCTTGGGTGGGGGAGGGGAGGGTGACATTTCTGGTCGAGGAATGGTTGGTGATGCCGAGGAAATGGAGTCAGCTGCTTCAGTTTTTCTTGGTGAGGAAAAAGGGGATTCCCTGAAATGTAAACAACATCTCTTTTTGAGTTTTTTATTTTTGTATGCTCAAGATATTAATTTTCTTCTGGCTAATCATCTTAGTTGTTTCATTCAACCACTGATTAATTATTATTATTTATAGTTATTATCCTTTTTATCATCAGTATCATCATTGTCGTCGTCATCACCATCGTCATTATCATCATCACCATCTGGCATCATCATGTTCATCATCACCATCATTGCTATCATCATCATCCTTATCTCATTACCATTATCTCTGTCATCCTCATCATCATCTTCACTGTCATCATCATCTTCACCATCATCATCATCATCAGTGTCATCACCATCATCATCATCAACATTATTATCACTATCATCATCATCATCAGTGTCATCACCATCACAAACATTATCATAACTATCATCATCATTGGCATCATAATGTGTAGTCATTACTCACCCTTCTGATTGGCTAGATTCTGTATCAGCACTTGTTGGTAACTTATGATCTTCCTCTTAGAATCTTAACAAACAAAGAATAATATGATGATAATATTTCAGGGACTGGCCTGAGAATACATGGCCACTTCTCACTTTACTTTCACTGTAGCCATCATCAAGTTGTAATACTGAAGAAATAGAATATGCCACACATGCTGTGTGCAGTTATAAAACTCGCAGGGGTTAGCAGAACACAAGAGAAGTGTTAGGAGAAGATTATTGAAGAGATAATTGAAGTCAATATTTATACAGAGACATCCAGTTTATCAAGGTTAGCTAACTGGAGTCCTGATATAACATAACAGTTTAGCAAGGTTAGTTTAACTGGAGTCCTGATATAACATAACAGTTTAGCAAGGTTAGTTTAACTGGAGTCCTGATATAACATAACAGTTTATCAAGGTTAGTTTAACTGGAGTCATGATATAACATAACAGTTTATCAAGGTTAGTTTAACTGGAGTCCTGATATAACATAACAGTAAATTTACAGAAATAGAAATATAATAGGCATAACATGGATTTGAAATATAAATTAAATACCATAAATTCTTTCCCTTCTTTAAATCATACTCGCTTAGGGTTGCTTTACTATACTAACCCCCCCCCCCCCCAAACCATACCCTTTCCCCCTCCCTCCCCACCCCATGTGCAAAATGTAATTGATTCTTAAGATGACAATAACAAGTCTCATTTTAAAATTAATTCATTGACTAATAAAATTGCCTTGTTTTGTCACTCACTTTGCAAACTGTTGCCTCCATTCCCTCAGCTCCGTGAAGACATCGTGTTTTGAAGGGAATTGTTTGTTGTTTTCTTCTTCATAGCTTTTTTCAGGAGTATGAATTGGTGAGTTGGTGGTAAAAGGAGGGATAACTGAATTAAAAGCTTTGATATTCCGTTAAAAATAAGAAATATAAATGAATGAATGAATGAGACAGAATTAGTGAGTCAGTCGGTCGGTCGGTCGGTCGGTCAGTCGGTCGGTTGGTCGGTCAGTCCGTCAGTTGGTCGGTCAGTCAGTCAGTCAGCCCGTCCGTCCGTCTGTCGGTCAATCAGTCAATCAGTGGATTGGTCAGTCGGTCAGTCAGTCAGTCAGTCAGTTGGTCATTCAGTCAGTCATTCATTCATTCATTCATTCATTCAGTCAGTCAGTCAGACATATATGACAGGTACTAACCTTTCTTCTTGCCTTAAGGGCTTTTGAGATATTTCCACAGATTACCTCACCAGAACCTAAACAAGAAAACAATCATAAAAAAGAGACTTTGTGTGGTGCAAAAGCCAAAAGTGTAATACTAGTAAGTACTTCTGATAATCTTGGAGCAATATTTTCAGGACATTTTTTGACATGCATTGAAGAAATGTATAAGGCAATGTGGTTGTTCTCTTCTAAAATGAACATTTGAACATGGAATTGCAAAATCCAGAATTTCATGACATCACACTTTGGTACCTTTTAAGTACAGTACTTCATATTCTAAAATGTAAATCAAATCCTACCATGGGTAAGATCGCTGCTGTCATCACCCTGAAATATACCAGACAGCTCAAAACTATTACCAGAAGAACCTAAAGATGAACCTGGACGCTGACCAATATAGCTTCCTGGACGTTGCCTCATGGCTGATGATGGTCTCTGCCTGGACATGGCTGTTTTGGGTCTGGTATTTTTCCTGGCTGATGCTGGCCTTGCTGCTGCTACTGGTTTGGATGGTTCTGATGAGCAAGTTGACACTTCATCATATCAGCAGAAGCAGCACCATTAAAATAGTGGTGTAATGATATTGATGAATGATGATGATAAAAATAATGGTGGTGATGGTGGTGATGGTGATTATTATGATGTTGATGATGATAGTGATGATGGTGAAAGTGATGATAATGATGGTGAATGATGATGATGGTGGTGGGGATGATAATGAAGATGCTGATGGGGATGATCATGGTGGTGATGATGATGATGATAATGACATACCTGTTTCCTCCTGCTCATTCTCTACTGTTTTGAGAGCATTACTAATCAGCTGCCATTCCTCCTTTAAGTGATTAGGTACCCTTGCACTCTTAGCAGATTCTGGCATGTCTCTCAAAACGTCCTTCCCACCAACCTTCTCCACTAAGAACGGTTCGTCATCCAGTATCTTCAACCTTGGTACCCCTTGATGGATGGATTTACGGTATTCATAGCCTGCCATTTCCTAATAGTTATTATGATCAAATTACTAATAATTGAGGAGGTAAGCACAACAGAAATTATTACTAGGTACACTGTAGAAGTCAAGAAATAGACCAGTTTCGAATTCCAAATTACCGCTGCGTTCCTTGATTATAGACTCATTTGCACAGGTTTAGCCTGTGTAAAATATCAGTGTTTAAATATTCACAAATACCAACAGAAACGTAAAGAATGCACCACTTCAACAATACAAACATTTTGAAACTCAACGGACCTTGACTGGAACACGTGTATATTCTGCACAAACTCGAGGCTAACCCTGTGCAAATGAGTCTGTAATCAAGAAACACAGCAGTAATTTGGAATTCGAAAGGGGTCTATTGTTACCAGGTAGAAGTGAAGCCCAGTAGGGCCAGGTTAGTACTTGGATGGGTGACTGCCTGGGAATACCTGGTGCTGTAGATTTTTTCTTATGCGCAATTGAAAATTCTCCATTGATAATTGTGCAATATGAGTGTAATAAATTATTATTGTTAAATTATCATTAGCAGTCTGTAAATCTGATACACAATTGCCTATATTTACATTCAACTTTAACCAGAATTTTCTCAGCAATTCACTTCAATCTATATTGCTAGGCATTTAATGTCATTCAACGGATGTTGAGACTGCCCAGCTGTCAGGATGTCTTTTAATAGAGTGCTCGCACTAAATCTGTGAAACAAATACTAATTTTTAGTACTAAATAGTGATAATCAAACAATAGGAAACAAAGGATTCTGTATGAATTACTACTAATTAGTACTAAATATTATTGACGGGTTTAGTGCGTGCACTCTATTAACGGTAACCAGTCATGACGCCACCTTGTCATGACGCCACCTTGTCATGACACCCCCACGTATACCATGACACCCCCAGTCTGTACTACCATGACACCCCCAGCGTAAACCATGACGCCCCTAGTCTCTATTAACACTTAGTTTATAAGAAGTTTAATGATAATAATATGGCGCTCTATATATATCCTCTATAATGTTTTGCTTTTAAATAGGAAGAACATCTATTATTGAATTTGCTGGTATTTGAACAATATGCGAAACACCAAGACTTCAAATTATTTGAAAATGTAACCCTGCTGCTCTATGCTTTATGAGTTTTCTACGTTTTTGCCCACTTGGTATCCCATAATTCAAGATGGCTGTCATATCAGTAAGTCATTGAACAACAACAGGTCTGTTCGTTTGCATGTGGAGTTTGACGCTAAAACTGGGTCTGACTTTTATGCTCTATAGAATTATATTTATATAAATATATGCCTTTTTATGTTCTTTTTCTGTGTGTGTGTTTTCTCAGGGCCTCACTGAAAATCACCTATCGTGAGTAGGCTCCCTGATGAAAGATTATTATTGTTATTATTATTATTATTACTATTATTATTAGTATATGTAATAGGATTCCATGCTGTCCAATTAAGAAATAATTGGACGAGGACAATTCTGAGAACTGACAAAATTGGATGAGGCCGTAGGCCGAGTCCAATTTGGCAGTCAGAGGAATTTTTCAAGTCTAATTATTTCTTGATTGGGCAGCATGAAATCCCATTACCTATTAATTATATAGCTGCCTTATTAATCCTATATCAACAAGACCTGTCCAATTAAGAAAATAATTGGACAGTTACCTGTATGGGATTAATGAGAAGCTGTATTATTATTATTATTATTATTATTATTATTATTATTATTATTATCATTATTCATGCAGGTTTATAATAATAATCATTGAAGGTATATTAAACATGTATTCTTACCTCGGCAGAAGAGTTAGCATGTGGTGCAACACAAACAGGGTTTCCCTCAAGATTAAGACTCTTGAGTGACGAGCACAGTGAAAGAAACTCTACTTGGGATAGGTCGTCAATCAGGTTTCCTTCCAAGTCCAAGACCTCTAGGTTATCCAACATACTGACTGGGCTAACGTCATTGATGTCGTTAAATGCTACAAATAACTCCTGTCAATCAATCACATTAAAACATGTCACATGATACAACAAGCTTGATTTGTATTGAAAAAATAGAAAACGCGCGCGCATGCTGTGTGCAGTTATAAAACTTGCAGGGGTTAGCAGAACACGAGAGAAGTGTTAGGAGAAGCACAACAGGTAGCAGAGTGCTTCTCATCACTTCTCAAGTGTTCTGTCAAGGAGAGCGCATGCTCACTCTAGATCCGCTGACATTACAACACCAACATCATCATCATCATCATCATCAACACCATGACCAACACCACCATCATCATCATCCTCATCATCACCACGATCAACACTACCTCCATCATCATCAACATCAACATCAACATCACCACGACCAACACCACCACCACCATTATCAAAATGATTATCATTATCATTGACACATACCACAAGAGATGAAAGAGAGCTAATACCATCCAAGTCAGTCAGTCCACACTGCGACATCCACAAAATCTTCAGGTTACCCAAAGAAGTCCCCAAGTCTCTATATTATAATGATAACAATGGCGTGGAGAACAAATGTGAAAATGTGGTGGAAATGGGAATAAATGGGAATGACATGAAGAGAAATTTTTAAATGGGATTAAAGGAATTGGGATACAACCATGGATCCCACATAGTGGCTCTTCTTCCACTTCAGGATTCCAATTGGAATTTATAAGTTGATTCTTATGGTGGAAGAAAAAACTGAAGAAGCTGGGGAGGGGGAGCGGGAAGGGGGAGGGGGAGGGGGGAGGGGAAGGGGGTGATGGGGATTTGGGGGAACCCTTGAGCACAGGAGAGAACCAATGAGCAACTCTACTCCGGAGCTCGAAATAGAAAAAAATTGCAGCCTGCCATAGTAAAGGCGCATGCTAAAAGAGGTCATTCCAGTAAATTTTGCATGTCATCTTATTATTCATTTGGCAGTGTATCATTATTTTCGCCCGCAAAACTTGAAATTTGGCCTGTCATTTGGCCATTGGCAGGCAGCTATTTGGAACACTGTACTCACATGACACCGCTAACTCTGGGAATAAAACACGAGTTGCCGTGACGACCAACGGTGCTTTCCTTTAAAACCATAAATCTATGAAAACCTTAAATCTAAACGTCAGATTGTTAAACCTTACCTGACTGTGGATATTACACTGTTTGATAATTTAAGTTGAACAAGATTTGGTAGCATTGCACCTGGAATCAGCGAAAAAAAATAGTTAAAATTAAACAGCCACAAACCAATGTATCTTAGTCAAGTGACTAAAAAATTGTTTTTGCTTTGTATCAAACCCTGGAACAACTTCAAGAGCTTACGATGAGAACTCAATAGAATGTGCATGTTATTCTTCATGCTGGGTTTAAACTAATGGCCAGATATTGGACAATGTTCGCCCAGAATTGGAACTCGTCCAGTCAATTTTTACCTTGCCGGTCATTTTGACCAGTAATGTTGAGTCAGAATTCAAAAGAAGGTATAACTAAGCTAAAACTAATTTGGCCTGTCATCATGACCAGTGACTCACCAGCCGTTACTTTAAGCTGTGTAGTGAATAACCACACTTACGGCTCAGGTTCTTTTATATCCCCCATTTGCTGTAGGTTAGGAAGGGTTGGGAGACAGAGCCTACGGTTTTTAAGTCCTTATCCGAGAAGACTTGAAGGTCTAACCATTTGCAGATGTAATTACAAAGGCAACACCTTCTCCTCAGTTATTTTAAGACCCTGAGTGTAGGTCCGTCTGAGGCTTGAACAACGACCTCCCGCACAACAGACCAACGCTCTTACCAACTGAGCTAACCGGGTGGCGGTTAAATTAACATAAATCAACTTGAGAAATATTCTTACCAACATTCCAAAGGCTCTGTTCATCAGTGTTTACTAGCATCTCCAGGCAGGTGGCATCCTCCAAATTACTCACACCAGACAAGGATTTCTAAAAGTTATTTTCAAATGTAAAATGTTCAGCCATCGTTTTTATGAGCAGCAAAGCAAAATGCTTGTAGAAAATAGCTTTAGAAATATAAAGCAAAGTCCATATATTTCACATAATTTTTCTCAAAATTTATTGCAGGCTGTACCCTATAGCCTCACTTCTATGTAGAATTGAGAATGTGTCGTTCAAGAAAATTTGCATACCCAACAATGGAGGAACTTTTAAAAAAGGTACACCCACTTCTCTGGAATTTCAATTTTTTCTTCGTGGTGGGGAATACTTAACAATTTTTCGCCGAGACGAACTGAATATTGGGGAATAATAACTGAAATGAAGTTGAGGTTATTATTGCCGATACTCACTGAGCCTGAGGTGAATAATAATTATTGTTTTAGTATAAATATACAGGTGACTCTTTAAAAACAGAAAAGAAAGAAGATAAAAGACATATTTAAAATTTGGTAACAGCAACAAAGAAGCTGGCCGCCATTTCGGATTATCTCTGGAGGTGATTATCGTGTGATAATCTGAGTTTCTCGACCAATTAACGTGCGAGATTTTCAATAGTCACCTGTGCATTTATACTAAATGGTTATATTCTAGAACCACACGGTTCCTCTGAGTTATATACTCAACTGAGACTTATCTCACCTATTGCCCATTACTAAAAACTTTATATAAAAGTAACGTAGCCAATCAGAATGCAATATGGGGTGAACTGTTCTGCTACTCTCTTTAATTCCCACTAAAAACATTGGTTGTATTATTATAATGATTGAATGATGATACTGATGGTGATGATGATGAAGATGATGGTACTGATGATGCTGATGATGATAATGTTGATGATGATGACGATAACGATGATGATAATGGTGATGCTGATGATGATGATGAAGATAATGATCATAATATTGCATAGAACAAAATGATGATAATGATGGTGATGATGATGATGGTGCTGATGATAATGGTGATGATGGAGATGGTAATGATGATGGTGATAATAATAATGATGGTGATTGAGTTGTTGATGGTGATGATGATAATGATGATGACAAGGAAATTAGATGGAGGATCAATTGTGGTTCTTTATAATTTCTCCCACTATTCCTAACGTTCTGGACTGATGAACACCTCGTTTCAACACTCAATCATAACATAACCAGCTTACCGGTACGTGGGGATATTGTACAACCCTCGCCAATGAAATGGCTGCAATAAATGACAGTACGAGGTCAGTGTGAAGCCTCAATATGGGAGCAAAATAATGGGAAGTATGTGTGAATGAAAGAGAAATAGGAAGAAATAAAACGTATTGTAGACCTGTAATATGAAAATATTTTACGACAAATGTAGGGAGTTATTAATGCTAAATCTACAGAGCCAGAGGCTTGTCTAAAGAATCGACGACAGATCACATTGGAATTTATGAGTTGAACCCAGAGAAAAACCCTTGAAGCACACGAGAGAACCAACAAGCGACTCTAAACACAAATGACACCGACCCTAGGAATCGAATCTGCGTCACTCTATAAGATGCCACTCAGTAGCAGCCCACACCACCAATCCTTTTCCTTAATACCCAATGAAGATGACTATGAGATGAGAGGTGAAAATATAAAAAATGAAAATGGAATGGGATGGGAAAGGAAATAGAAAAATGTAGAAGGTTTAGAATATAGCCTCGATATAATGCACGCTGATTGGTTACTCAGCACGTGTAAGCATGCATCCAAAAATCGATGGTGCACGCTGATGTTATTGAGTAGTGCACGCTATGTAATTAATATTTAGTCTGAAAATATTTTGAATTTGTTTTGATCAACCAAATTATTTTTACTCATTTGCTATGTTAGTTTTGGGTGCACTTGATTGGTTGCACGCTTTCTTCATGCTTCACAGCCTCCCATATGCACCCAAAACTTGAAGGAAGCATGCTAATCAATGGCCAATCCTTTATTAGTAACAATATAGATTCATTACCTTGATAGCCAGGTAGTCACAAGTCTTCATCCCAAGGTATGTTCCAAAACCATTACATATCAACACGTCCATTATCCACTACAAGTATGAACAAATATAAAAAAAACTTTCATTTCATATCACCACCTCATTAGCTCAATACGTACACAACTTTTATAACTGGTTGATGCTAATTTGCATAAACGTTAGAAATTAAAGTGCTTATAAGCCTTTACACAACATTTTCAGAATTGATTCTTTAAATAGTGAATAGTTGATTGTGAAGATATTTCGTCACTTGATTATGTCGGGTCTTTGAGATACGAAGGCTTATATTTCCAATATGTAAATGACTATGACGTAACATAAGGGATTTGAGTTATTTCGTGGCAACTTTTAATATTGAACGCTGGACATTTGTTGAAAACAAATTTGTAAGAACCTTTACTTGAGTCATGAGTAAAAGGATAATGCTTTTAAAATACTGTATTCCAGAACGAGTGCAGTGTTGTATATTAAATGATCCCTTATGTTACGTCATAGTCATTAACATATTGGGAAAATAAACCTTCGTATCTCAAAGACCCGACATTAAAATGACAAAATATTTCACAATCAACTATCCATTATCTATAAAGAATCAATTCTGAAAATATTGTGCAAAGGCTTACAATACATTAATTGCAATGACATTTTCTGGTAAAAAGGCCTTATAACTTTTAATCTCTGAATTATGAATGTTGTGTATATGGGTAAGAGCACAGTCTGTTGAGTGTGGGAGGTTGATAATAATAATAATAATGACAATGACAATGACAATGACAATGACAATGACAATGACAATGACAATGACAATGACAATGACAATGATGGGATTAACAGTGGATTCCACAGAGTGGCTCTTCTTCCACTGGATTCCAATTGGAATTTAGAAGTTGATTTTTGTGGAGGGAGGAAAGCTAGAGAACCCGGAAAACCCTGGAAGCACAGGTGGAGAGAACCAACAAACAACTCTACTCACATATGACACCGAGCTTAGCAGGACTCGAACTAGCTGGGTCCCATTTGTGAGAGGTGAGTGCTCTCACCGCTACGCCACCCATGCTTCCCAATATGGTTTATGCTTTGAGTATGACAGAATATAAACATATCTGTAGTGTAGTTAAATTTCATTAGAGGTGTTCAACTCACATGGTCCCACCAGCACTCACAGAAATTCGGCAGTTGATGTTCCAGCGTATATTCAAGAATCTCAAATAAAACACTAATTACAGTACACAACCACCAATCCCGGATCATCAGCGCCTGCAGAAGAATAGCAAACAGGTTACATCAAGCAAGAATTTTGAAAATTATTTATTAATATTTGAATACTTTTTAAAAATATTTTTCCTTCAAGTATTATACTCGTTGTTAACTTCTTCAGCATTCCTGATCTCTAGCCAATATCATTTAGAATAGTTTTATATACGTACATAATGAACACAAGTCTAATACTCATTCAGAAAAAAGGTGTGTAAAAATTACCTTTTGAATGAAATAGAAAACGTGTGCGCATGCTTTGTGCAGTTATGAAGCACGTGGGGTTGGCAGAACATGAGAGAAGTGTTTAGGAGAAGCATGACGCATAGTGGAGTGCTTCTCGACACTTCTCAAATGTTTTGCCAATCCCCCAGTGCTTTATAACGGCACACAGCTATGGCGCGCCAAACCGGACAAAAATACTTGTATCAAATAGATAAGACTTATTTTGAGAAATATAAAACTTCTTGTCAAAATATGAAACTTGTTTTAAGAAATATTACCCTGCGAGCAGAGTCTCCTTTTAACTCCTCTACGGGCGAGACTCTGCTCGCAGGGTAAAGAAATATAAGAGTTATTGTAAAAATATAAGACTTGTCGAAGAAATATAAAACTTCTTGTCGAAATATATGACTTTATTGACGCCTGCGATCTGTGGTCAGCAGCACAAAATGTCGAGACTGCGGTATTATTGACCAGCGGGCATTAACCCGAGTCATTAAACAAAGATGGCGGACGACTTGGTTGTTCTTCTTGACATTTTACACATTGGAAAACAAATCTGCGACGAAGTGAGAAGAAATATTTTTGTGACCGATAGAGAGACAGCCGGGAAACTCAGGAATAACTGTGTTCAAGTTATCATCGCTTTAGTTGTTGCAACCAGACAACTACCGAACGAGCAAGACCGAAATTTTATTCACGAGAATGTTTATATGTTAATCCTAGAAATTCAGAAATATATTTTATTGTTTGAAGAACGATTCTCCGAAAAGGAAGGAGATGAGTCGCATTATTCTTGCCCCACAGTTCCAGGTGTTGGTCAAGGTCGACCAAAATTCCAAATTCCTTGTGAACAGCTAGAAGGGCTGAGGTCACTGGGTTTTTCATGGACGGCTATAGCTAGAATGCTGGGTGTATCGGAGAAGACTGTCAAACGTAGGCGAGAGGAGTACAATATATCTGAGCATGCTGTACTGTTTTCGGATATCACGAATGATGAATTGGACAGTCTCGTGGAGCATGTTCTGGAAGTGTCACACAATTCGGGAGAACGTATGATGATGGGATGGTTCAAGGGAAGAGGGATTCGCATTCAAAGATGGAGACTAAGAGAGGCAATATCTCGTGTGGACCCAATTGGGCGAAAGCTCAGAAGGAAAACAGTCACCAAGAGGAGAGCATATTCAGTTCCAACTCCAAATGCATTGTGGTAAGAATATAGCTACACTGTAAAAACTTATTCTAAGGGGAAACAATCATTTTGTCCATAAGTACATTCCCCTTAAAAGTTAAGGAGGCCTACTTACCTCATGGACAAAAAAGAGTGTTTCCCCTTAAAATATGATATACTTATAAATAAGCTTAATTACTGAATTTGTTGCAGTAGCCATTATTAGCCTTGATATGGTTTTCTCACAGCCATATTTATTTCTGGCTTATAACACATACCTTGGTCTTAATAATTTATAAGCTAACAAGTTCATCTGGTTACATGTACTATATTTGCCTGTTATTAACTGATTGCTGGAAGCAAAACACTAGTACGATGCACACTTTAAAGCATCCTACCACCAGAACGACTGGTTATAGTGGGAATTTTAATTTCTTGTATTATTTTATAACCATTAACACTGTAGTGATGTATTTGATGGCTTGTACCATTAATTCACATCTAAATTATGTATGAAACAAGAAAAAAAGTTTTAGTTTACAGCACGCCTTTAATATCATGGCCACTGTACAAATGTTTTATAGAAGTATCCCATGTTAGCCATCTTATAAACCAAGATTGCAATTTCAGAATTAATAACCAGAATTTCCCAAGTACTGTGGATATGTTTAATTTGTTGTTGTATTTGCTTTTCAAAACAAATACCAGCTGTGAAACGTGTTAATTATCTGATTGGTTAACTTTATGGAACTTTTGTAGGGTGACCACAGTAAGGTGCCTAAAATAGGTTTTATTAGATCATTCATGTGGTTTTTTGCAACATACAAAAAGGAATTACTGTATTATTATTATTATTAAAGGAAATTCTTTTTAGACATACTTTGAAACCACAAGACTAGTATTTAGTATCTATTATTATTTTTTTCCGGTCCGGTATCCTAAAAAATCGTGCGTTCTGATTGGCTGTTTGAGCGGGCGGTATTTTGTCAGTATCTGCCCACGCGCGCGGTCCGGTATCCTTTGCCACTAAACGACAAAACAAAACGATTACAAAAACAAGTAAAAACAATAAGGGAAAAAAATTAATAAGTTATTTACCGTCCTATAGTCGGTCCGGATATGGAAAAACTGTGCCCTCGGTCCGTATATTCCAGACCTCGGGCACAGTTTTTCCCTATCCGGACTTCCTGGCCGGTAAATAACATATATGTAAGTACAAGTAATGTTTATAAAATAACCTTAGCTAATTATATACACTGTATTACATATTTTGCAGGCACCTTGATGGGCACCACAAATTGATACAGTGGCGAATTGTCATTCATGGTGCCATAGATGGATTTTCCAGATCTGGCGTGATGTGCATAATTATGTTGTTCAATACTTTAAAAACATTTTCTTTTATTTGGAATCAGTTGAACTTCTAAATCGTGATGATGATGAAGTGGATTTGTTTGCTTTACATTATGTTTATCTACCACGCATAAATAATGCTATTCAACAATTTGTTTTGCAATGGAACAATCACTCACTCTCTGGTGATGGTGGATATACCCCTTTACAGAGGTGGACAGAGGGCCTTTACAGATTTACCCAGTCAGATTATATGACTGTAAGAGACATGCTCAACCCACAGAATTGTAATCAGGATTATGGTGTTGATGATGATGGACCAATGCCTGAGCTTCAAACCAGTAACCATGTTGAAATACCTGCATCTACCATTCACCTTACGGAGGATAAGATTTCCCAGCTCATAAGTGATGTTAACCCAGTTTCCAATGACTATCATCATGGAATTGAGTTGTATTGTGCTGTCTGTAACATTGTAAGAGAGATAATTGGTAACAATGAATGATTTCTTAATTTCATTACTAATCACGTAATTATTAGTAATTAATAATTACCAATTCCATTGCAAAAGAAAGTGGGCAAAGCATTCTGGTAGCTGTAGTTAATTATGTGGTCATGCATTATCGCCTTGTAATCCATCAATGGGCTATTATTATCCAACTATAGGATTGTCATAATCTATTTAGCATAAAAAAAGAGTTTATTTTTAAAACAAACAGGAGCCTTTCGTAATCACAGGGCATATCACACAGTTTATTAACAATATAGTTTGTGTAAACTTTAAAATGCATGTCACCCAAAAAGTTTTATTTTGTGGATATACAGTAGACTTTGCAATATGTGAGGTTATTTAGGTTTGAAATGACATTATGCTAAATTGAACAGTATTCATTTGGGTGTAAACTTTCAGGTTCGAGTATTTTTTTAGTTTCAATATGAAGCTCTGTCTGACCCTCCCTGTAACTTTACCCCACAGTACATCCCCTGGGTGATTATAACACAAAAACTCATTACACATTAGTGTAAACCCAGGGATTAAAAAATGCCAAAACCAGTGCTTTGATTTTCCAAAGCTATGTCAATAGCATTTCTAAAGCTAGTGTAATCGTCATGCACACTTGGAAGTTCTAACTCTTGAGGGCAAGTATTTGCATTAGAGAGAGGACCATCTTTTGGACCAAGCTGCAGAACTGTGATTTTTGCAGGGTTGTGGAAACCAAGTGGAGGGATCACATTAGCCCCTGTGCAAAACTTTAATAAATCTCCCAACTTAGTTGCTGAAAATAAAGAAAGACATTGTTAGTCATATCATACAGCACTCATAGTTTTTTGGATTTGATGTTTTAGCATGATCGCAGGGCTGCTTTTCCAAATGAGTGCTATATACGACACTACAAATGTATATAGTAGAAAAACAAGGTCAATAATTTTGTGTGAAATTGCTTACACTTAACTTTTTCTTGTTGTCATCAATCTTACCTTCTTCTTCCAAATATTGTATGAAAAACTGTTTTACTTTGTCATTGACATCTTCAAACATGATTAGATCTTTGAATTCTTCAGTTGTAATATTTGATGTGTTGTTACAACTGACAAAAAGCTTCTTGAACTGAACAGGATGTTTTCTTGCCATTTCTAAAACAGGACCAAGTCCTGTGGCAAACTGATCAATCTCTGCTTTTCTAGATAGAATTACTGAATGCAAGCAAAGAGCAGTAATTGCCTCCATCTTATTTTCCATATGTAGGACTTTGAGGTACCCAGAATCAGCCAATAAACGTTGGTGATTTGTATATACCATGGCTATGTTGTCCAGTGTAGCACAGTTAATCTAAGCATGATGACATCAAAATTTCAAATGTCAGATATCTATATTAATTTTCATTTCGAATTTACATATATAAGGGATCATTTATTTCTTTGTCATTGATCTTTAAGGTTTTCAAAAACCCCTCCTTCCTTTTTTTTTGCTTCGTCCCATTCTTTTAACAAATAATAATAGGTTCTAAGTATTCATCCCACAATCACACACAAAGAAACCCCTCCCATAAACAATGCCTATTTAGCAGGCTTATAGAGAGCGGGGGCGATTTGGTGGCAGTTCAAATTAATAAGAGAGTCAACTTATTGCTTAATGACAAGCCAACATATTATAACAGCATTATGTTGTTATGCTGCCAGTGTGAACCAAAATTAAGACAGATTTTGAGGAGACTGATGTTATTCTGCAATTAAATTGCTGCATTTTATGCAACCAAAGCAAACAGAACTGGAATTGTAGTTAACTAAACAAATATGTTATGTCTACATGCATGTGTAACAGAAGCTCATAATTTATTTTATACAATAATAAAAAAAAAACAACAAACCTCCTCAATAGTGTGAATCACTGCATAGTCTGTAACATCATCCTTGGTAATGTCTGCAATTGTGTTTTCATCATTTGGAGATAACAGGTACTCATAAATCACTGGTGGTAGATGTGCAAATCCTGGCCCTCCATTAAGAATGCTCATGGAAATCATTCTACCTGCCACCTTAAACAAGCTTGCTCGTACTGCATCTGTATTGTGCATTGGCAGTGAAAATGTCCCTCCACTTTCAAACAGCTTTATTGGGGCAAATGGAGATAACAATGAATTAACTAGAAGGGTAAAGTATTCTTTAGTTGGGCCACCACCATCAAGTGCTGGTTCTCCCTCAAAGGTAACCATGGCATGACTGCTGTAATCGAACGCCCTTTTCTTGAAGAATGGAACACTATCAGCAAGGATGGTTTCTCGTCTGATAGTAATTCTCAATGGTGGGTCCTTTTTGCTACTGATATTCAAAAGAATGTTTTCTAGACTGTCTTCTTCGCCACTGTCAACAGTGTTCCATCTGACCAGATCATTTCCTTAAAGTAATGGTAATGAATTGAAATAAACTTATAAAATTATACTATAAGTGACTGAAGGCCCTACCTATCTAATTTTCCTTTTTTATTAAATTACAATGGGTTACTTGCACTAAGTTCACATGACCTCATCTCCCCTTAATCTTAAATCTTTGTAAAACCAATATCAATAAGTGGAAAGAGCATACTAGAATTATAGTAAGGTTTGGATGAACCTGAACCTTTTATCACACAGTATACTCAAGGACAATACATTGGTAGTAATATATGACTGAAAGTAGTACTTGCAACATTCCAGAATAACGCTATTAGTTCTAGCAACACCATTCCTGTTTGTAGCATAATCAAGTCTAAGCCAGTGAATAAAGTCAAGTGCAAAGGAAAAAGTGGCTTTTTATTTGCTAGTCATGACAAGGGTACATTCCTATACACCTCTGGCATTTTGTGAGTGTTTTCATTACAATTATGTCACATAAAAATACTCCATACCACAGTATTTAGACATTGCGAATGTACTCATTAAGTTCTGTGCTAGCTGATGACAATTCATATAGAGGTTCTTGTGTAATTGTCATTTATAATTGATGTTTAAAAAGCACTAGCCTAGTAGTTCTTAACCCACTGGTTCTTATATGCAGGGTTTTACTGACATTTGTGAACTTACTTGTGCTATTTCCTGAATCAGTGTAAGAACACTTGGGGCAGACAAACTCTTCATCATCGGCATAAACCCTCATACACCCAGAGTTACTGGTGAATGTGCCAGCAGAGTGTAGGTCAACTTCATGGCCACACTTTGGGCACTTTACCTTGTATACAATCCCTTGTCCATATTTTGTTATGAAATATGAATCTTAAATAAAAAACAGATTTCGAACAAATATTAGACTGGTGAAGAAAAAATTCAAAAAACTTTTCTTCATCTCTTCCAAGTACATGCCTCATTCAGAGATGACTCTCACACTAACTACCTCTATATTCAATATTTGCAACACACAGGAAAAGAAAGAAGGAGGAAAACCGAAGAACCCATAGAAAAACCCTTGTCACATGAGAGATAACAACACATCGAACAAACTTAGTTCGCATATGACCAGTAGAGCAGGAATCAAACCTGGGTCACAGGCCAGCGCTCTCACCACTTGGCCACCCATGATGAATGATAATAAACATTTATATATCATTGCATCTAATTATAGTAAAATTGTGCATAGAAGAACCAATGGATTGTAAACTCCTAGACTGAAATTTGCAGTAAATGATGATAAAACGGCATGCTTCCTTACTTACGTCCTTAGGTTGCCCTCAGGTGAGCCAAGTATAATGTTCATTATACTTACCATCTACTTTGGAAGATGTTTTGGTTCTTTCCTCTTCTCCAGAGGCAGATTTTATTGCACTACTTGCTGTTTTGGTACTAGACATGAGTAAAATATGACCATTAAATACACTATCAAACATCAAACATTCAATAGGTATTTGCATGAGGGAGTCAATTGCTGCAACTTCCTGACTGCTTTTCCACTTTCTTTTGAAGTGTATTAGTACCATCAGGTGGGTTGCAATGCACGTCATTGTCCGCTCTATGCATATAAAGGATGTATAACTATATGCATATTTCTAATATTACTAATGCATATTTCTAATATTTTAAA
This sequence comes from Actinia tenebrosa, assembly GCF_029948245.1. Lineage (NCBI taxonomy): Eukaryota > Metazoa > Cnidaria > Anthozoa > Actiniaria > Actiniidae > Actinia > Actinia tenebrosa. The sequence continues at coordinate 12,182,357 of NW_028292570.1, read as the reverse complement.
TTATGTATATAACTATGTATATTTCTCGTTGTAGGGCAAACAATCAGCAACCATACAAATTATCAACAGTGTGTATAAAATAAACATATAAAAATTCATCGAGGTATAAATCATTTTCAATTACCTTTTGTTTTGGCTGAATGATGAAGTACTTTGAAATGAAGTACTAGGTTTTGTGTTTGATCGATCATCTTTTGCTTTCTGCTCTTTCTCCTTGATCAATGTGGAGTCTTCTCCAAAAACAGATTGCTTCAGGACTTTGGCATCTGAATCGGACTCCTCATCATCGGACTTCTTCTTGTCGAGCCATTTAGTGATGTCTTCACACAAATTGGTGGTTGCTCGAATATAAATCGGACCTTGTTTAGAGATGTGCTTAAGGAATTTTCCAGTAAACGGCCCATTCCTTAGTTCAATTTTTTATTCCCTATTGCCCTAACAAATGTGAACTTAGGACATGTGGACATTGCAAACGTATCCTTAAAAAGCTCGTTAAACATCACTTGAACTCCTTCCTCGTCAATTTCCTCTGAGATTGTCACTCCTGACTCTGCATAGCCTTCACTGAATAAGTATTCACGGAATTGTCCTCTTGGAACATTTTCTACTTTAAAACTTGGCAGTAGAACAACGTCTTTCAGGACTGACTTTCCAGTTGCTCGTCCTGTGGTACCTCTCTTAGAAGAAACGCTTGATTTAATACCCGTGGCATGTCGCCTCTTCGCTGATGAGGTGTAGTTTGTATTTCGGTTAAACATAGTGCTTGACCTTCCACTAGTACTTGGATATAACTTTTTCATAGTGTCTTCAACATTCGTGACATTTTGAGCTCTTGGTGATGCTTCAGGCTTGGTTTCCACCAGATTTTGCACAGCTTCGATTAGCGTATTTAAAATTGGTTCCGCCATCATGGAAATACTTCCAAGGACGACAAGCAAGGAATTTGGCGCGAAAAGATATCAGCTACTGATCATGTGCATAGCATTGCTGCTGACCACAGATCGCAGGCGTCAATAAAGTCATATATTTCGACAAGAAGTTTTATATTTCTTCGACAAGTCTTACATTTTTACAATAAGTCTTATATTTCTTAAAACAAGTTTCATATTTTGACAAGAAGTTTTATATTTCTCAAAATAAGTCTTATCTATTTGATACAAGTATTTTTGTCCGGTTTGGCGCGCCATACACAGCACAGCAAGCAAGCTTTTTATTTCTTTTATAAAATGCAAAGGGCCTGTGCATGCTGTGTGCTCTCATAAAGCACTTGCTCCCGACCAATCAGAATGCCGAATCTTCAATATTCAATAGATAATAATAATTTGAAAATTCTATTAACTTGGCTCGTAGGTTCTTGTTTATAGCACAAACAGAAGGTAAGTCATTAATATTACATATTCCTTGCACAAAAAGTTGTTTTTGCATTTCAGTTGCATATATGCTTGGCTTTTGTATATGCCAGGCTTTGAAGATTCGTTTTCAATAATGAATGTTCGAATCAAACAGTGAAATCAAGAATCCAAAAATAAAGTCATTAATGACCTCTACGTGTTCACACTTGAGGTAGTTTGACTGTAAATTAAGCAGCGTACAGTACGTACCTTGGCCCACCATCCAATCAAGTGGCAGAACACAAAAAAGTCACATTTTTCCTGAACAAAAACCAAAACCAATTAAATATCAGTTAACGAATGACAAGCATCATATAGCTCCGAAACGAATTGCAGTTAAAGGGGATGAAAATCAATGAAAATTAGAAATGACTTGTTTAAACTTATCTATATGGCCCAGATAGTAGCCACGCAACACGTTTCATTCACAGTCAAAAGTGGCGGGGGAAAATTATCAATTTTATTCAGCATATAAATTGTGAGTAAATGACGTCATTTCGTTCTTTTCGCTTTTGGCCCAAAATATCTCAACTGCAAGTGGCTCACAGGCTAAAATTTTTGCTAATCTGATTTTTATAATATTATAATTGAGTCATATTATCCTCGAATACTTCAATTATTCGGACTTTCAAAAATTGGGGCATTTTCATCCAAGTGCCCCTTTAAGCATACAAAGGATCACTACGAAAGATGATTGGCCCACGTTGATGAATGGCTTTGAAAACAGCCCTGGATGTCACAATGCGTTCTGTACATGATGTGAATCCTAGCGAAAAAGTATCTTAATAATAATTAATTACCATGAAGTTATGAAATGGACCATCTGGATGGCCAGGAGTATAAAGTGAACAATCGTCGCAGTACAATGTCTCTGGTAATGGTTCTCAGAGACTTTTGTCAACATATTTTAACAACTGTCGAGCATCATCTAAAGTCTTTAAACAAAATACGATATTAATGATAATTACCAAAAGAATGTAATGTGTAGTTCTGAAAATTATACGTACTTAATGTGTACTACTTTGACATGGGATTCTACCAGCTCACTAGATACACCATGCTGATGAGGCTCAATACAGGCCGAAACAGCTGTCCACGGTTTCTAGTCGAGCTGGCTCATTTTTTACGCGACTTGAAGTTGTGAAAGGCTTGTATGGCCCTCTTCTTCAGTCGTTTCATACAAGGCTCATAATTTACCTATCACACATGTTATTTTTATTATTATGGAACAGTACCTGGAATAAGATGAAAATCAATGCCAACTCATACAACACGCTCAAACACAGCATCAGTCTCCAAAATGCTACACATTAAAACAAAAAATATGCATTAATGTATTGGAGTTTGTTAGTCATTTTAATTCATTAATGGAGCTGTTTAGTAAGAAGAAATGTCCTAGAAATGTATTTTAGGATTCCATAGTTTCAGTCCCTTCCTTGGTTGCTTTCCTTATTTTAAATTCCCAATATGCAGTGCATATATTTTAAACTTTTTCATTATTATTTAACTCAAACTCAAGCAGCAGTAAGGGGGACACGCGAATCGCCGGCACACCCCCAAAAATGACACGGGTATAACCCGCAGTGACGAGGCCCTACAGGGGGTCTTGCGCGATCGGGTGGCAGCGCGAAAAGTCCCTTACTGCTGCTGTGTTGGGTACCGTAAACGGAGGTAAAAATATCTTATAAATATACGATGCACGAATGTAAAAAGTTTACCAATGACTTTTGCATAATTTGTCTAAGACCTAAAGTTATCGTACCTAAGCCAGAACCCTTTTGGTGTTGTGGTAAAAAAATGCAAATAGAAGACGACACGTCAGCACAGTGTTACGAGTGTGGTAAGAATATTCGTAATGCCGTACCAAATGCTACCAAAGAGCAATATTACGCCAATGGAGGTCGTACGAAAACACCTTATAAGAGAATAAAATACTTCCGAGACTGGATGAGTCATATCCAAGGTCTTCGGCCGGTATATTTAGACACGCAGAAAATCATAGACCACTTAGAAGAGCCAACCCCGCAAAGTCTACGGAAGACATTGAAAAAATTAAAACTAGGGAAATATTACAGAGCTATTCCCTATCTTTTGTCTGAAATTACCGGTAAGTCTATTCCCGAGGTTTCTGATATGAGCAGAGCCGAGTGGATGTTTTGTCGGCTGAATAAGGATATTCCTTATTATCCTGATGTAATTTACGAAATATTTTACAAAATAGACCCCAACCACCCCCTGTTAGGATGGATTCCGAGAAGATGAAATGTGCAGTCGAAATCCCCCTACGTTCTTTTCGAAGGAAATGTCTACTGAGCGAGCTTTCTTTGTAGCTCCTCTTTTACCTCCTGGTAGATCTTTTTGCGAGATTCCTCGGAAAGATCTTTTACAATGGTTTTTTTATTGCCCGACTTTAACTCCCCGTATTTCTTTTCCTCCGCGAGGATCAAAGAAAACTCCATGTCGTCGATTTTGCGGTCCCGTAAAGCTTGGGAGACCAAGTCGGCGATGGTGTTAGCCTTTGCTCTTGCTAGGGCTATATGAGTGTCGTGCTTGGATATCTTACCGGACAGTTGCTTCATAATACCTGTAGTAACAGCGGAGACGATGCCGCAGGCCGCTCCAACGCTAGCCAAAGGAACGCCAACGACTATTCCAGGTCCGGTGAGTGAGGTAGCAACGCCGGTGCCTGTAAGAGCCACGGACATGGAGCCGGAAGTTATCGCTATTTTATGTAGCATGCTTTGGGCTCTGGCATACTTTTTCCTAACCTCCTCATAATGTTTTGTTTGCCCTTCCAAGTAAGCCAGTATTAAATTTGCTTTATTAAGCCTGAAATTCTCCGCGTTTAATTCGTTAGGTTCCTTAGGAAGTTCAGGATAAAGTGGAGGTGCTGATGGTATAACATCCATTATATATACTAATGTACGACGCTTTTGGGAATAACATAGAGGAGCAGCCACATCATGACAACAGGGATTACTGGAACTGGAGAGCATTTAGGAAGATGTTTCCGCACGCGGATGCTAGTAAGTTCGAAAGGAGGCCTGATGGGATTTACTTCAACGGCTCCAGGATGTACAGCAACGAGGATTTGAAGCCAAAGAACCCAAAACCCGAGCATAAAGAAAGGCAGCCTAATTTTCCAGAGAATTTATTACCGGCAACGGAGGATTACCCATTTTACGATAACAAAGGCGGCGCAAATGACTTTGCTAAGATGGTTACCTCCTTAGAAATCCCCGTGGGTTCTACGACTTTCAAAATAAAAGTCAGAGACATCTTTAGAGAAACTGCCATGAAACATACCTCGGGGAAAGAATCCAGAGAATGGTTATCAGGTCCCAACATGCGGTATTGGCCGCAGCAGTTAAACTTTGCTGTCTGGGCTGCTACTAAAGGATGCGGTATAGCCGCGGACATGTTCCATATTCCTTTCCTGCGATTTCATGTTGCTTTTACTATTCGTAGGATATTGTTTGAGTTAGGAGCACCGCTTCCTAGTGACACTATCTTTAAGCCGAAGGATAACAAATATGACAAAGTCGCATGGGAGCGATTAAGGAATGAGTTTAAGCTTACCAACCCTGATTTTCGCAACAAAGAGGGTGCCGCCCATGGTTTAGGAGAGACTTAAACCTATGCTTCGTATGTTGGCGCCAGCATAGAAACTCCGGGTATGGGGTATCCTAGCAGATGGGAATTCTCCGACTTAGGGGGTAAAGCGTCAAAAGGTGACTTGATTTACTTCATAGAAAGCAAAGAGAAATATCCTTGGGCGCCTTTCTTTGCCACAAAGGGCATTGGACTGAAAAACCTAGCAAGGATTAACCGCAGCATTGAAGCCTTTGTTTACTGCATTCTAGGGGCCCAGGTTAGCACTCGCAGCCCCATCGTAGATGCCAGCGGTGCGTCACAGGAAACGCAACAAGTATTCCTTGTCCTCTTCGAAAGCGCTGTTATCGAGAATGAGATTTCTAAGTCAGTTCAAAGATATCAATTAGCGGTGCAGCAATCTAAAGTGCGGCTAGATTACGCCTTGTCGCCCGGTTGTTGGCTAATGCCAAGTAATTTGGTCATCAACACTAATTCCGTTGTGGGTTACAACAATAAGCTGCAGCGAGCTACTAAGGATATGAAGTTTGGGGTGAATGACGTGAACTCCGACATGACTAAGGGCATTCCTCACTTCGTAGAGAAACCAAAAAAAGAGGTAGAAAAACCATTAAAAAAGGAACGCGCAGAAAAACCCGAACCAAAGAAACCAGTAAAGAAGGTTACCGAGGAATATGACCATAACTTACTAAAAGCCGGCCTAGCAGCTGCAAGCATTGGTCTGAGCTATTATATATGGCGATGAACAACCCCTACGTAGCTGGAGTAGATTGTGTTTATACGACTTACACAGGCGAAAAAAAATACAGCCAGGCAGCTTGGGTGGACGTTGAAGGCATGTCCGTGGATCTGAACTACTCGGGAAAGAAGTTAATCCTTTGTAGTATTTGCATTGGCACGAGCAGTCACGCCAACGTGGGCTTCAGGTTCCTGGATGACAATGGCATACTGCAGCCTATGCGCGCGAAGACGAACAACAGGGAGCCTGCACATTTCTCCGTAGAGCCACCAGCGAATAGCCTTGAAAATCATTCCGTTTGGACTTTTCACATGGTTGCTGATTGCCACGGGAAGGTAAAGCTGCAGATAAGAGCAGACGATACGGGAAAGGTTACGGTAAATAGCATAGAGGATCAAAGAGATTACGTTTATAATCATAAGAGCATTAGCACTCTTACGGTGGTTAGCCTTTAAATATATGAACCCACATGCAAAGGAAGATTGGTTTCTACATTACCTGGAGGAGAAGAACTACGTAAATGATGAATGGTTTAACACCGAATTGTGGGTAAAGGTTGGAGGTCTGGGATTAATCATGTGTACTATTAGTATTTCAACGGGGTGGCATTGTAATGTTGGGTTTAGGATCGTTGATGAGAGTAACCGACCATTACTACCCTATAGAAAAAAAGATAACAATAGGGCTCCAGTTCATTTCTCATTCGAAGCCGAAAGAACAAGCGCAGAAGACTTAACACCAGTAACTTTTCATATGATAGCTAATTGTCAATATGCAAAGTTACAGATTCGCCCCAGTGATGGGGTTACGTCGGGCGCCAATGCCGGTAAGCTGGGTCGCGTTCAGATAAATGCCGCCCCGTCAAAAAATCCCCCGACTGATGCCACTTGGAATCATAAGCCCATTAGCACTATGACAGCCATACCCTTGATACCAAATTATCAAGGCGGCGCGAATACTATCTTTACTTATCCCCAGTCGAGAACACCTCGGACACCCGACGACGATAAGCCCGACATAATATACAAGGATAAGATCAACCCTTCATCTTCTTCAGGAGGACCACCCCAATAGCTACTACGAGGATCCAAATGTTATTCCCCACGAACTTTAGCAGTTCGCCGCCGGCCCTAAGTGCCAAGGAAACAACCGAACCCAGCAGCCCAGGTAAGCCGGCTGCCATCTTTTTTCCCAAGTCCGTCAAACCAGAACCTAGTTTTTTTACGCCTGCGCCCGTAGCCTTAAGCGCGGATATGATCACGCTTACTGCGACGCTAATAGCAACCGAAAATGCCAGCGGCACACCGTACTTTATCAGGGCCCTTTTTATTTTTTCCTTGGTGGTAAGCCCCAGCTCCCTTTCCAAGCCATCTCTTTGCGCCTGCAACTCCGCGACCCTTTCTTGAAGCCTTCCTTCTTCTGCTTGAGCTGCCTCCCTTTCCCCATCAGCGCGAGTATGATCGTCGATTATTTCCCGTTGCGTTCGTATTTGCCCTTCCAGGTCCTCTATGGCCTGCTCTCTTTGTCTTAATTGCTCCTCCTTAACGACGATTTCCGTGTTTAACCGCCGCTCTTGCATTACCGAGGCTTCCAGCTCCGCACCCACGCGTCTAAGTTCGGAGTTCCTATCTCCGATGTCCATGACTGCGCGGTCAAAGTTATTTCTAGCAGCATCCCTTTCGCGCAGCAGTAATCCCAGGCGGCGCTTAGTGTCCTCGTCTTCCGCTTCGTTAGTTTCTTGTAATTCCTGTATTGCTCTTACGTATGCCTCATCCTTATTATCCATATCTCGTTTTAGATCTTCGATATATTCCGCCTACTGCTGCAATTCGGCTGTTTTTTCTTCTAATTGCTCCGTAAGTTCGTCAAGTCGTTCTCTATGTTCGTTTATGAGTTCTTGCTGCGTATTTTCTTCCACGTTGAGGGATTCTAAAGACTGCTGCAGTGCAGCTCTGCTGCCCGACGGCGTACTCGTTAGCTTTTCCTCTATGTCTTCCTTGGTAGCTCGTATTTTTGCGAGCTTTCCTCGATCCCTATCCAGGATTCCGGAGATGGCATGCATTTGACCGGTAGCCTTGGGGGTTGTAATGCCTTTAAGGAATTTCTCCTGTAGCCTCATAGTTTCCTTACTAGTTAAACTGGACAGCACGGATAAGTCGGGGCTACCCAGTGCTGTCGTTATTTCCTTCGGTAAGGCATTGTTAAGTGCGTTGGACTTTTTGCTTTGATAAAAGTCGTACCACCTTTCCCTGCCCACGTAACGAATTTGAATTTGACCCTTAGGACCGCGTTGGAATTCTAAGAGAGTCGAACTGGCGTTGGGATACCTCTTACGCACGTCGGTAAGTAGCTTTTCGGGTACCGTTTCACCGATAGCTGCCATTAAAGTTGGAGGGATTCGGGGGTCGGCAAAGAACCTTCCTTTTCTGTCGCGGATGACGTAAACCTTGGCGCCGCTTCTAGCAAGTCTACCCATGATTAGTTCCCTGCCGTATTCATCTTCTTCGAACATTAGCTGCGCTTTTTCAGGCATCCACTCGGGTAATAGCTCCCGAAGCCTTTCGAAGTCGTCTGGCGGTTCTTCCATGGATTCATCCATTTCCGCTTGTACTCTTCGCAACCACTCGTCGCTAGGAGCTTCAGGAACTAATCCCAAGTCGTCCATTCGCATGTAAGGTGGGGGGGATTTACCAGGGTTTTCCCTTTTGAACCTGTCCGTAAGGCTACATAAGGCACCGCGGGCCCTTGGACCATACTTGCGACGTAGCTTTTCGAAGAAGCCCGGCTTATCCGCTTCCGGCAGCAGGGTTACGTACTCATCGTCGTTAATGTCGACTTGGCCTTCTTCGGTAAGGGGGTCAAAATCCGTTCCTTCTACTTCCATTATGTATGATAAGCTCAAAGTTAAATCCCAACGTATTACCTAAGCAGGTTGGCGGGCTGAAAGCAGAACGCACCTTTCACCGGGTTACATTCACACCTTCTAGCGCAAAGCCAGGAGAAACCTTGTACGTAGGCGTGCCCCGTCTAACGGATAACCTAGTCTTAGTTCCTGGCACCTTGGCTTTAAGGTTCGACCTAGCGGTGCAGCCAGATACCGCAGACAAGCGCTATACCGTCAATAATGTGGGTAGGAACCTCGTCTCTAAGATGAGAATCAAGTTCGCAGGGGAATCCCTCTTGGATTTGAATAGGTACGATTTGTACACCACGTATAAGGATCTGTGGCTAACAGCCTTTGACCGTGCACAAAAGATAGAGCAGGGAATTGGAAGCGTTATCCTTCGTAAGCTTCGCAGCGATACTAACCCCGCGCCTACGGACTCCAGTGGAGCAACCGCAGTAGCAGACGCAACGAGGGTAAAGACCGCCTATGGTAGCAAGTACGTTATCCCTTTGGATTTCGAAGTAATTACGAGTCATGGTGTATACTACCCCAGGCAGTTATCCGAGTTACAGTTTGAAGTAACCTTGGCGGACACCACGAACGTCATAGGAGGAATGGACAGCGCAATTAGCGGGGCTGTTGATCCTTATTCTATCACTAATCTAGAATTACAGTATGAGACCGTGTACAGCGAAGAGCTGGCCCGTAGCGCTGGCATGGAGTACAGCGCCGGAAAGGCATTCCTTTACGACCACGTAGTGATGTATAAGACATTTAGCTTCTTGGATAAGACGGATGAGGTTATCAACCAAAGCATTAACCTCCCCCAAAGAAGTCTCACGGGGTTGATGCTGGTGTTTGCCAAACCCTACGAAGCCGGTAAGCGCGACTCCGAAGCCTTTCATAACCCCAACATTACTAACGTGGGGGTAAATGTCAACGGCGTTCCAAACAAGGTTTACTCCCAGGGAATAAAGCCCGCAGACATTTACAGAGAGGCCGCGCGCAAGTTTGGCGACCAAATTAACCCTGAGGAATTCTTCAATGATAAGTACGCGCTGTGGATTGATATGCGCACAACTAACGACGAAGACCTACATGGTCAAGGCCTCCGTCTAGTAAATACGCAGGATGGGATAACATTGGAGATCAAGCGCACCAAGAACACCAGTGCGGGCAACAGTGACAAGATAAACTGCTACGTCTTCGTCGTGTCTGACGCGCAACTGAGCGTAGAAATGAATCAGCTAAAGAGCGTTGCCTATTAATGACTTCGTTGCCTCAGCCATTCTAAAAATAAGATATTCCTTACGTATAATATGCTTCGCGTATTTGAAAACAACGAAACCAAACTGCAAGTCGTGCAAGGCGATAAACTTTATTTCAAAGCAAAGGAAGTGGCGCTGGCATTGGGTTATGAACGCCCAAAAGATGCAATTAAGGTGCATGTTCGTGAAAAGTATAAGGTAAAGCTTAGCGAACTTAGAGTGGAGGTGAATCGCCTCCCCTCGTATTCACAGCCTAATTCCCTGTACGTAACCGAATCTGGGTTGTATCAATTGATATTCAGTTCAAAGTTACCCAAAGCGCTGAAATTCCAGGATTGGGTCTTGGAGGACGTACTTCCTACGCTTAGAAAAACCGGTAAGTACGAAATAGAGCGACGGTTTGACACACCCAACAAATAAATCTTTAAGATAGAAAATGAGTTCGACCTGCATAAGAAAGTTGTCGATTACATCCGCCGCTTTTACCCTCAAATGCTCATAGCACCAGGCTTAGGTGAACTACAGGATTCTGACAGCAAACGCATAAAGTGCTGGCAGAAAGGCTACCAACGCGGTCAGCCTGACCTACTCATCTTGAATGCACACTCACGATACCGCGGTTTCTGCATAGAGTTGAAGACTCCCAAAGGTAATGGGGTATTATCTGACAGTCAACGCCAACTATTGGAAAGGTACAAGCAGAATGGTTATAAGGTGTTAATCAGCAACGACTATGATGACCTATGTCGTGCTGTTAGCGACTATGCACGAGGCATTCGTATTCCCTGTTTGTGGTGTCGTAAGCGCTTCAAGACTGTGGAGACAAGGGCAACGCATTTAAAGATATTTCATAGATATAATGAGGCTGAGTGTGATACATTGGCGCGATCTGATAGAAGGTAAAGCATACGAAATAAAAAATTACATCGTCTTTGAAGACATCGACTGTTTGCGGTTAGTCCTCAAAGACTCAGAGTATTCACTTTGGGCGCCAGATTGCGTGCGGTATGTAATCCAAGGTGAGGAATTCACCCACTTACGCAGCTATGGTAAGGTAAATGGCCGATGGAAGTTTGACATTGAAAGAAGAGTCACTCCATCTCCTCTTTGTAGTTAAGCGCCCGCTGCGCTTTAGGATCCGCGGAGCACCAATGGGATCCTTCGGAGAATACCTTGTCGCAATGAAGGCAGGTGTATTTTTTACGCGGCGGCTTACAAGGGGTAATGCAGTCGGCAGGTAGTTCGCAAGTAATACAGTCCATATATTGAAAGGGTGATTAGGAATCCTCCAAGGAATGCGGCTGCGTAGGCTAGCATATACCTTTAAAAGGGGTCCTTATTTTTATTGTTGTTTTGTTGATGATACTTAACAAACAACAAGAAAAATAAGAATGGGATTTGAGACTCTTTGCACAAGTCATACTTTACTACGTCTCTTGACGAAAAAAAGGTAGTGACGATCCGCTCTTCTTTTAAAAGGGTTCTTATCCTGCAACCTCCTTTAAAAGGGGTTCCTATTATTCTTGTTGTTTTGTTAAATGTCGTTGATTCTTATTTTTATTGTTGTTTTGTTGATGATACTTAACAAACAACAAGAAAAATAAGAATGGGATTTGAGACTCTTTGCACAAACCCTATCTTACTATTTTAGCTTCCTAACTTCTACGGGCTTTTCTCACAGCCTCATTACCAGCATGCCAAGCTTCGAAGCGATCTAAATACTCCTTGAAACCGCCTTGACCCTCATACAAACACTGCCAAATATGTTGACCGCTCCTTTGACAGCCGCAGCGCTCACAGTTGGCCTCCCAGTACTCTCTATCTTCCCACCTTACGCCTTCTACGAGGTCAAACTCCGCAAACGTTTCGTCTATTTCTTTCTTGCGGCGCGTTAACTCTTTCGTGGTGTCAACCGGACAACATCGGGCGGCAACGTCACCGTGCTCCTCACATGCTACGCCCAGCAGATCATAATTACCGTAGCATCTATGTTGGTGCCAGGCGTCGGTAACGTCCTCGTCGCAGCGCACGCATACATTCTTTAAACAAACCCTTCTGCTACGATGGTACTCCAACGCCTGCGCGCTGCTAAACTGCTTATCACAGTCCTCGCAAACGGTAACGTTGTTTACTTCCTTACTGCATACCCGTCTTTCGACGTGATATTGCAATCTTTGCTTGCTGCTGAACTCCCTTTCACATTGCTTGCACTTCATTATAACTAAGTGTTATTTAAGCCTTATAAGGGATACTTAATAAAGTCCTGCACGCTTTCTTTTGCCCAGCCCGCTATTGTCAACAGGGCGCCAAACCTCTCCGCGCGCTTCAGACCGCACATTTCATCATACAATTCCTGCACGCGCTCCCGCAGCCGATCGATCTCCTCCCTTTGCATTTCTATGGTGTCTCTTTTATCTTTTGCGTCGGTGGCAATCCTTCTTACTGCTTCCACAGGCTCCATCGTATATATAATGGATCCGAACCATATTCCCTGCAATGCTCTGATAGTAGGACCCACCGGCTGCGGAAAGACCCAGTTCGTAGTAGAGCAGCTATTAGGACCCTTTAGATACCGCTTCGACTACATAGTGCTATTATGCCCCACCTACGTGAATAATCGCACCTGGGAAGGCATAGGAGTGAAAGATGACGACTTCTTCGTAGATATCTTAGATCCTAATGAGTTATCCAGCGATTTGAAGTTCTGGCACAAACAATTCCCTAAAGATACGCAAACCTTGCTCATACTGGATGACATCGCCTGCGGGGACGACGTAAAAAGACGCACTTCGGAGTTGGTGAAGCTCGCTTTCAGCGGCAGACACGACAATATCAGCGTTTGGTTGCTCTCGCAGCAGCTTACCAGCGTCTCTAAGCCTTTTAGGGAAAACATAGGCTCACTTGTCGTATTTTATACTCCGAGCCGGAGTGACCTGGAAACCATCTTAAGCGACTACGGCAGTGAGATATCCAAGGAACAGTTGCACGAATACATGCGGCATTTAAAAACGCACCAACATTCCAAGATGATCTTCTCTTTGAGGTTTCCCTACACGGTTGGAATCTATGATTCCTAATGTATATGGACATTGAGCAGCTCTTAGATGAAGTTCCCACGCAGTTAGATGAAAGTAACCTCAAGGAACAACTTAACATCCTTGTGTCATCTGGGAAGTGCAAAGAAATGATAGGCAAGGAACTTACCCATGAGCAGGTTAATAAGTTGTCGGAAGAGGAAGTCAAAAAGTTCCATAAGAGGTACGAGGCCGCCCTTGCAAGTAAGGCCACAGACGCCGTAGCAGACTCCGCTATCCGACTTGCAACTAAATTGCTTGGACTTGCGCTGCCCATAGACGACGTGGAGCAACTGCGGAAGGACATAAGCGAGGACTATGGTATCGCCCAAGAACTTAAGATAACCTGCGGCTGGTTGTCTTTGAAGTGCGGTAAGTTAATGGCAGTCGCCTCTGCGGCACTTCACGTAGCTCAGCATGTCGACTTGAAGGAGGTACTGGTGTCTTGGAAGGACTTCAAGAAGGACAGGGACGTTGAAAAGGTCTTCCAGGCGGCACTTGCTGAGGTACCTGATCAAGTCGCCTCAAGTACTTAGTCAAGTCATTGTCAAGTACTTAGTTAAGTCGTTGTCAAGTCGTTGTCAAGTCATTACCAAGTCATTGCCAAGTCATTGTCAAGTCGTCATCAAGTTACTTGTCAAGTCCTTCAAGTCCCTTAATATAAGATGAGTGGCACCGAAGAACAACCACCCGTAGAAGATACCAAGATTACCAAGGCTAAATCCCCAGGCAGAGTTGCCGCGGGAAAGAAGCTCGCGGAGATGAATAAAAAGAACAAGGCAAAAAAGGAGGAAAAGGTGGAGGAAGAGGAATCCTTTATTAATCCGGGATACGTCATTGGCGCGTTAGGAGTCGCTATAGCAGCAGGTAGCCTCTACTTACAATGGCGGGCAACGAAAAAGGTAGAACCACCAAGATATCGCGCGCCCGTGCACGCACCTGTGGAGGTTAGAAAAAGTAAGATCCCTGAAATGGAGTAACCTTCTCGCTTTGTAATATAATGTCAACCAAATTAATTGACGCCGTCCAAGAAGCTGCTATCACAACCTCCATCATCGCCGCTATTGGCTGGGTAGGTAAGAAAGTCCTAAAGGAGGACCTTACTGAGGACCCAAGTAAAGACCTGAGTAACTTTGCTAAGATGACCGCTGCCGTATGCGGGGCTATCATGCTAAGAAATTACCTACAGAAGGAAAAGTACCTGCCTACGGTGTAATATATAATGGCTAGCGTGGTCGCAGGTGGAGTTATTGCAGCTTTAGCATTCACTGGAGCTAATTATGGTGGTCAGTATTTAGATAGATTAGTTAGAGGCGACAAAAGCGGAGATTTGGCCGCCGAAAGGAAGAGACACGACTTAGCGCTGGAGAAATATCAGCGGGACGTTGCAGCTTGGAATGAAAAAAGACAAGCTTACAGGGATTGGTTGGATAAGAACTACCAAGACAAGATGCAGGCAGACAAGAACTTCGAAAATACAGACTACGCCTTTAAGCTCTATGCGCAAGCACACCCCGACTTTAGAATGAGAAAGCCCCAGTTTAAGAATTACTACCAGCCTTCTAAGAAACAAAGAGACAATGAGCTGGTATTCGTAGGAGTCGCAGGGCTGGCGGGAGGCGTAGCCTTGGCGTATCTAATATAATGATCGTCTTTTTGGAAAGCGACAAGAATAACTTTACCAGTTATCTGAATCCTCCCATTAAAGCCCATAAGGTTAGGCTGGTTAGTTGCTCTTTGTACAATTCTTGGTATAATTTAGTCAATGGCATGGTCAACGTACTTAAGGCGCCTAACAATTACCAAGGTGAAATGCTACCCGATGGACATTACACGCCAATCACCCTTGCTAAGGAGCTCGCCAAGCGCGGTTATACTCTCACCACAGGATTGCCGCACGAAATGACCCTCAAACATAATATGCCAAACTATTCAGTGACTTTTGGAAAGTCTGACCCATTGGGATCTTTATTATGTGCCTCGGGCAAAACAATTACCAACACAGCCATACCCGTGAAATGGAAAGTCGCATCCTCTTACGAAGTCTATTGCGACTTGGTCAATAGTTACAGCAATGGAGAAAAGTCTTCTCTTATGTCCAAGTTTCTACCCAAAGGTAATCCATTTGACCCAGTAGAATATACTCCCATTTCTTTAAGCTATGACTTGTCTAATTTGGTAGAAAGCATAAACATCACCATTAAAGTGGACGGAAAGACGGTGGATTTCAACGGGCGAAAGATCAATCTTGTTTTGGAATTCATATAATGGGCCGCGTAGAGGACAAACTCAAAAGGATTTACTATGGGCCTGAAGGCTATTGGAAAGGAGCGTCGGCCATTAAGAAACTCGCGACCGTGGCCAGGGTATCAGAAGAAACGGCTAAGAACTGGCTAAGAAAACAAACCCTCTGGCAGGTTTATCTTCCCGTGCCCAAGTACATTCCCAGGCCCAGCTTCACCGTAAATACCCCCAATGAAGTTCATCAGGCGGATTTGCTTTTCTTGCCGCACGACAAGGTGAGAAGAAAGACCTATAGATACGCTTTGACCGTAGTCGATATCGCAAGCAGATACAAGGACGCCGACCCCATAACCAGTAAGGATTCTGGGGAAGTCGCAGAAGCCCTAGGTAGGATTTATAAGCGTGTCTTGAAATGGCCCAAGCTGCTGCAAGTGGATGTGGGGACAGAGTTCATGGGCGTGGTTACCAAGACCCTGAAAGACCACGACACTAAGATTAGGAGAGCTGAAGCAGAGTACCACAGGGGTCAGAGCATTGTCGAAAGATTCAATAAAACCCTGGCCGAGCGCCTCTTTGGATACCAGTATTGGAAAGAGCTGGAAGATCCCTCCAAGCGCAACAGGGAATGGACTCAGCGGCTCCCCCAGGTCGTCGCGGCTTTGAACAACGAGGCGGCCAGGGCTACGGGAATGAAACCCAAGGATGCCATAAAAGAGAAACACGTGGAACACAAGTCCTACGTCAGAAGTTCGAGGGCGGTCGGACTGAAGGAAAAAAAGCTACCCAGCGACATAGTGGTCAGATACCTCTATCAGCCGGGGGAACTCGAAGGTGGCAGTAAGAGAGCCACGGATCCTAACTGGTCTTTGGAAACGTATGAGATTTCGAAGTCCGTCACCAAGGAAGGGCAACCCGTGTTGTATTACCTAAATGGCCCAAGTCGTGGATTCGTCATGGAAGAGCTGCTCATAGTCCCCAAAGACTCAGAGTAGCGCAGCTCCACGCGCCCGATTGCACTCTAGGCATGTCAGTCTTACATTGCCTCTACAATGCCCGCGTTTATTATTTATGCGATCCACGGAGAACTGCTGATCGTCATTTGGGTCAAACCTCCATAGTAGAGGTATGTTACACTTGGCACACCTTGCCCCTTTCTTATAGACGTCGTCCACGCATAGGTCGAACGTCATATTTTTTTCTTCGTCGTGCCGCTTGTAGCGAAGGAGTTTCTTAGCAATGTTCTCCTTTGCCATGTCTTCTGGCGTCTTATCGTAACGCAGTTGCGGCCCCCAGCTTCTCTTCAACTGTTTGGCATACTCCACGCGGCTTACGGCGGTGTAGATAAGGTTGCTCCAACACAGCCGCTGGTCTATAATCCATAAGGTTTCCTTTATGGTAAGCCCTTGCGCGCTGTGGACTGTCATGCAATAGCCCAAGCGCCAGTCTGGATGGGAGGTTATTTTTTCCACCTTTTCTATGGGTACCCAGGCTTTATCGTGCGTTACTGCGTTCTGCAGTTGAACGTCGGTACCCGGCACCCAGACATCTCTTCTTTGCATGCGGGTATCGTGGGGTTTGTAACAAACAGGTACCAAATGACTAGGAAAGCGCTCCTGGTGTATTTCGAACAGGTCTTTCTGTATGCGGGCCTGTGCTGCGCGCTTGCTGCTTAGCACCAAATCCTTTGGATGCCATGTGTAAAGAAAGTCCTCGTATTTCTTCGCTCGTATGTGCTTACGTAGTATCTTGTTTTGTTCCGCGTCGCTAAGGCCCCTTAATTCCGCCTTTAATTTACGTACTTGGTCTTTACTGCGGTAGTCGGTGTTGATTTCCTCTGCATGGTCTACCATTCCTTTTAACCATTCGTGGGGCATTTCTCCGGCTATTGGAGGAGGTTGGCATGGATCCCCAGCAAATATCACCTGGCATTTCCCTTTTAGGAAGTCTACGAACTCCTGCAGTATTTCTAAAGGAACGGTGCAAATCTCGTCCCAAAGTATTACCGGAGGTATGTCGTGTACTGCCTCCGGTACCCACTTTTGGCCATTCCAGCGAAAGAAGCTGTGGTAGGTTTGCGCGTCGTAACCCATCTCCGTTAATTCCCTTTCCAAACGATGCGTAGGAGTTAACACCTTTATCTTTGGAAAGAGTTCCAAAACCCTGGTGGTCTTACCACTACCACCCGTTCCGTAAAGGTAAGAGAAGCGTTGGTAGGAAATGGGGTCCGTAACCAACGGTAATGGCTCTTCTGTGGGGGTAATGGCGCCTTTTGTGTGTCCACCATGATATTCCACACGTTCTCTCCAGGCTTTTATCTCTTCGTCTTTAACGCGCCATTGACCACTTTCCGCTAACTCGTCTTCGGTGTAGAACTCCTGCATCTTTTCTAACACTTCGGGCTTTACGTACAAGGAATCTGTGGCTACACGTGGTATGTCCTCTTTGTCGAACCGTAGCAGCATTGCAAGAAGGTTAATGTGCGCATATGCTAACATACTGGCGCGTAAATGGTAATATTGCGGTCTGTGATCTTGGTAGTAACACAGTGCATTCCACCTATGTTCTTTTTGACCTTCTACGAAGTAGTTCCACTTTTCCACAGATACCATCGATCCATCGTCATGTGCGCGCTTTACGAGGAAGCTTAACTCTCCTTCGTCCGTTATTAAGCGTCGCTGCATATGTTTTTCGCCTTCTTTTGCGCCCTGAGTGAACTTTCCTATGACAACCCGCGCGGTGGGGTTATGCTCAGGTAACCATTTTGTGAAGGAGGAGCGGCACAATATGGCTTCGTGGGCGGTGTACGTCATAAGTTTATGCTCTTCAAAGAACTTTAACAACGGCACGGGAATCCATTCCTTCTCCTGTAAATGTTTACCATACCACGCGTAAATTATGGGGTGTAAGCCCTTTGCTAACTTCCATGAGGTTAATCTTACAAACCCCGTAGCTGGAGCGTCATAGCTACCGTCTAAGGACACACGAAAGAACTGTGAGTCTGGATGTCCGTAGCGGTCATAATACTCCTTACAATCCCCCAATCCTTTAAAACTTGCGGGGTAACAGTGTTTCATGTCTAAGGAGACGTATTCGTTTTCGTCATACTCCATGTTCCACAGACCTCCATGACCATGCTCTACACAGGCTTTGGCTATGTCGGCGAATTCCTTAGGCGTGGACTTCCATCTGTTCCTCTTCTTTGCGGCTAAGAAGTCCAAACTACGAGAGCTAAGGACCTCGTCTGAGAAGTCTTCCCCTAAGGTTTCACAGGCACTTTGAATGCGTTGGTGTTCAATTTCGGGGCGGTAAAGAGTACCATCCTGCGTCATAAACTGACTTCCTTCCGAATCCATCAACCAAACGGAGTTTTCGTGGACTAATTCTACCAACGGAGAAGCTTTATAGACCTTAGTTTCCTTCTTTTTGGGAAACCTAAGTTCTCGCCAAGCGTGTCCATTGTGTTGGTAAATGATTATGGGGGCACCTCTACCTCCGTATTTGTGCGTACCTGGGTAAATGAACCCGTCAGTGATATCTTTTACGTGTATGCGGCGTTCTAAGGCAGTCTCTAACTTCTTGATGTTGTCTATGGTGGCTCCGGCCTTATGTGTGTCTTTTTCCCATTTCCTGATGGCTTCTCTTCTCTTTAAAGTTAACTTACCACCACGGGTGGAGTCCTCAAAGAACTCTCTTACTAACTTCGCAACACAGTTACCTGGATGTCGCATTGGTTTGAGCTTCTTAACGTCGGGCTTCTTAATCTCGTACGCACCGTAAATGACCACAGTAACTGGGTAAGCGACCTCGTAAAACATCATGTCAATGCCTACTAACGCTCCCGGACGCGTATTTTCACTTAAGACAAACAGGTTTTGCTTACCTGACGCCCGAATAGGATTACGGCCCTTTTCGATTATCCACTCGCCGTCTAAGTACTTTATAAACGTCAACTCCAACCGGTAGTTACCTTCGGGCATCATGTCGATAATTTTTTCTGCTCTTTCTTCGTTCATCGTCTCATCTGTATCTCCCTCCATAAATGTTGTGAAGGCAAAGTCGGCGTCCAGGCGATCCAACACCTGAGTTCTTAGCTTACGCACAGTTTTGTTTCGTATGCTCTTGATGGCGTCCATCTATATCTAAGGAATATCTTAACCTCCGTTTACGGTACCCAACACAGCAGCAGTAAGGGACTTTTCGCGCTGCCACCCGATCGCGCAAGACCCCCTGTAGGGCCTCGTCACTGCGGGTTATACCCGTGTCATTTTTGGGGGTGTGCCGGCGATTCGCGTGTCCCCCTTACTGCTGCTAACTCATGCAAAAATAAATGGATTTTATAGCATACATATCATAGTACCGAAGTGTGACGTCATCAAATTCCAAATTTAGCAAATTTCATATTTGAAGAGAACATGACATTGCCTACATTCTGCAAAATTAAGGGTGATTTAAGTTCAAAAAATCCTCATACATTTTCTCTTATTTTGCACTGGATCCAAACTTATTAAATTCAGTACCAAATAAAAGAAAATGTATGAAGTTACATGTATTTTTTATTACATTTGCTTTTCACACTATCATCCTGAAATTTCACAGTATATCATATTTTACATGCAGTTTCAGATACAGTAATGTCAAAACACCCCAAAGTTCTTTAAAAATATTTTTGTGACGTCATCACTTTGGTACTCTAGAGAGATGTTAGTTATTGGTCAATCATTACCAGGGTGTGGACGCTTGAATGATCCGTCTCTGATCTGAGTGACACCAAACAACAAGAACACCATTACACAAGCGAACAATCCTCTGTAAAATGGAAACAAATTTTAAAGTTAAATAACAGACATTAAAAGAAAAAAGTATGGATTGGTTGGTTAGTGTACTGCCTGCTAAGCAAGAGGTCCATAGTTTGATCCTCAGTGACCTCACACACTTGTTTTAAGGAGCAAGTGTGGCTTGGTTGGTTAGTGTGCTGCCTGCTAAGCAAGAGGTCCATAGTTTGATCCTCAGTGACCTCACACACTTGTTTTAAGGAGCAAGTGTGGCTTGGTTGGTTAGTGTGCTGCTTGCTAAGCAAGAGGTCCATAGTTTGATCCTCAGTGACCTCACACACTTGTTTTAAGCAGCAAGTGTGGCTTGGTTGGTTAGTGTGCTGCCTGCTAAGCAAGAGGTTCATAGTTTGATCCTCAGTGACCTCACACACTTGTTTTAAGCAGCAAGTGTGGCTTGGTTGGTTAGTGTGCTGCCTGCTAAGCAAGAGGTCCATAGTTTGATCCTCAGTGACCTCACACACTTGTTTTAAGCAGCAAGTGTGGCTTGGTTGGTTAGTGTGCTGCCTGCTAAGCAAGAGGTCCATAGTTTGATCCTCAGTGACCTAATACATGGTGTTTAGAAAGGCAAGTGGTAGCATTACTTTAATTTCTGTTAAATGTAATTGTGAACATTATAGAATACCTTTTAGTATTATATTGACTATCCATCGGCGTTAACTCAAACAATGCAACATATACAAGCACAGCAAGCATTCCAACAAGGACTGTGATGGTATGTGCTTGCCTGCAGACAAAATAAAACAAAGGCTGTCAGAAAACAACTTTTTTCTTATTCCTAAAATTGGTCCAAATAGGGAATGTGCCCTCAGCCTTGAATGTAAGATAGAAAAGTCTGTAGCGCACCATCAGTTGCAACACACAGATGACAGTAGACGTTGTGAAAGTCTAAACCAGAATGAACACAAAATTTCAAGATAAAAAAACGTTTTTGTATTACTTCCACTGTGGCAAACATTGGGTAACCTCATAATCATGGCTCAAGCAGTGATCAGAATATTGTCTCATAATCACTGGTTGCTTGACCAATCACAGTGCACTAAACTCTACATTCAAGTCTCAGATTATACTAATTTCCATTTAAATCAAAAACATATTATAGTAAGTGATTATGTAATCAGCTCCTGATTTATTCATTGATATTTTAATGATTCCTTTTATGGGTCTTTCTTGGTGTACCAATCTTTATTGTATTCTGGGTTAGGGTTTTCGTTTAGCAGGGTATTGTTTAGCTACAACTTCATTATCCTTGCCTATTGTTTTCATGCTTCAGGTGCTTTTAATACAACACCAAGTAGAAAGAGTCCATGTTATTCGACTCAAAGATAGAAAGAGCTCGTGTTAATTATTTGACTCAAATATACAGAAAAATCCATACCTTATTAACTGGCTTAAGACTGTCATTGATAGGCGATATAAAAGTTCAATGAGAAGCGTTTATGAGTTAATTTAAATCCAAGTTATAATAAATGTTAATATAAACAAATGGTTTACACTTATTAACCCAGACGTTATGCACGAAGCTGGTGAAGGTTATTCCTTCAACTATCAGTTTTCTTTAGTTCAAGCTCAATAACACCATTTTGACCTACCAGAAAAATGTATTAGTGCCATCATCACTGAATTGTTGGGTCTGTTTTCGGTCCCATTCACATGCGATGGCAAAAGGACGTCGTTCAACATGGTCTCCACCATTGGCTCGTACTGTTGATTGCTCACTTAACTTCATGACTTTCTCCATAGAACTCTTACAACAGCACTGTCCACAAGTACATCTACACTCGGTTGACTCCTTTAGCTTAGCCATGACGTGTTATTGAAGAGATCAGAGGTGGTTTGGGGTATTTTTATGTTGGATGTTGTTTGGAATCCCTTCGAAAAAACCCTGTTGAACTTTTATTAACAACCTGTAATGAATGAGGAGGACTGGGAACTATCCTCACCTCAGACCCTCGCGGTTAAACTCATGAATTTGGGAGCGCAGTTCAACCGCAGTATCAAAATATATATATTGGTTAATATTGTAAAGAAATGATTACAATTAATAAAAAAATCATGGACCGAGTATTAGCTCACGCGGGAGACAATAGAGGTCGACTTGGAGCAAGCTTATGGTTTTGCGAAAATCTAAGGCTGCTCTCTCTTTCCGTGTTTTGAGTATTACACTTAAACCCTGCATCACGGTACAGCAAGTAGAAGGAGCGTGGAGCACCCTCGGGAAGCCTTCGGGAATGGTGGGAACAGGTGAAGAGGGTATGTTCCAAGTCTCACAGACGTGAGAGGGGACACTTCATATATAGTCTATATGGTGATGTTCTGCTGGATAGGGTATGGTTTATCAGGATTTTGGTCTTAGACATGTTATACTATTTCCGTGTTGATGTCTTCAAGAGATTCATCCGTCTCAGATAGACAAGTGCTGTCTAGCGTTTTTCAAAATGTAGGAAATACTTTAAAACCATGGGCTACAGCCCATTCGTTTTGCTCAAAGACGACTGAAAATTAGCATTTTGCAATTTGCTGTCGAAAGTAAATTTTTTTGGAAAATAAAAATTTGGGTTTTTCGTTTCACAAACAATTTTACCATCGTTTGTTTGCAATGTTTCGGTCGAATATCAAGCACATGGCTGACACGGCTATCGATCATCCTAGAAATCTAGCTAAAAATCTCTCATTTAACTCATCGAAAAGTCAATTCAAGTGGAATGCAGAGTACGAAGACCTCAAGAAATTCATCTTGTGTAATATAGAACAGGATCAAACCAATTTAATCACCGAAAGCGATAACGGCTCTTGCAAGGTTTTAAAGCTCGAAACGATCACTTTCAATTTCTCTTCAAATACAAGGGGCATCTAAAACCGAGTACGAAGATAAATTTAAAGAGATTGTCGAGCATGAAGTAGAAAAAACTCTCGTTGTCGATATCATCGCACTTAGTCAGGTTAGCGAGAAAATAACTCAAACTTCACAGTTAACATGTAAAATGTAAACTAGCGAAGATAGTAGGATACTAAAGACATAAAAGATAAAGGTTTTGGGTGTAGATATATCGCTTTGTGTAAACTTCGTTACTAAGCAACATATTCAGTATCAGAGAAAATCTTTTCCCAATATACTTTGGCTTAACTACAGCACAGCACAGCACAGCACAGCACAGCACAGCACAGCACAGCACAGCACAGCACAGCACAGCACAGCACAGCACAGCACAGCACAGCACAGCACAGCACAGCACAGCACAGCACAGCACAGCACAGCACAGCACAGCACAGCACAGCATGTTGTGCAGGAGGTCGTGGTTCAAGCCTCGGCCGGACCAACACTCAGGGTCTTAAAATAACTGAGGAGAAGGTGCTGCCTTTGTAACTACATCTGCAAATGGTAAGACCTTCAAGTCTTCTCGGACAAGGACTTTAAACCGTAGGCCCTGTCTCCTAACCCTTCCTAACCTACAGTAAAAATGGGGGACATAAAAGAACCACTGAGGACGTAAAAAGAAACCCTGGCAGTGACCACCCTCAGTTCCTCCACTTCATACTAACCATCTCTAGCTACTCATGCTTGTAAATTGCATAAAAAGCAATCTGTCATTCACAACTCCATGTAAAGCGCCTTGGATTATATCCACATATAAAAGTGCGCTATGTAAATCATAATCATTTCATTTCATTTCATTTCATTTCATTTCACAGAGCGGCACGGCACAGCACAGCACAGCACAGCACAGCACAGCACAGGACGGCACGGCACGGCACGGCAAGGCATGGCTCATCAATGATGATGTCCTACTGTATGGCATCTAAGAGGAAATAATCATTGCAAAATGTTCTGATTCATCAGTGTCTCACGAGCAATTACTTGCCTCTGCCTTCAGCATTGAACAATGATTGCTTACACCCCATTACTAACAAATCATGATAATTCTTTTGCTCAAGTTCATCCAGTAACTGCCTATTGTGTTGTTCAGTTCACAGGTTATTTCTAAGTGTTATAATCATTATTGCTATCATTGGTCATATTATTGCTATTTTCAGTACTTTTATAGTGTCATGTGATCATGCGCAATGTTGTATACAATGTTTCTCAGTGTGTACGTCGCTGCTTTAGTTACACAACAGCATCGAAATGATCATATGGATTAGATTAGATTACTATGTTTCATAGTTAGACCACAGGGAGCCCATAACTAACGATAGGGAGATACATATAGTGTCATGTGATCATGCGCAATGTTGTATACAATACCTAGATACACAGCAATGAGGTGATCCTATGGATTTTATTAGATTACTATATACTTTATTATGCACGGCAACTCCGCCGACCTCGAGTAGCAACCATTATTCGTGGTCACTGAACGGAACTGTAAACAAGGAGATTTGATTGGAAAAATACACAAAACTCGAGGATCAGTATTGCCCGTGTCCACTGATGTTAAATAATAATAACTTTTATTAATGTCTCAAATCTTATAGCTCGGTACAGGTGATTTGCTCATCGAGGAGACCTAAAAATAAACAGGATAAAGACAAATACTTGCTTAACAATTTTTTTCCTTTAAAAAGGGGGGGCTTATTGGAGAGGAGGGGCTTATTGGAGAGGGGGGGGCTTATTGGAGAGTGGGGGCTTATTGGAGAGGTGGGACTAAATAGAGGATTTACGGTAATACATAATACAGGACGTGATGGTGACCAGACACGCATTTCTATTCTCTGCAATTTTGCTCTGTTTTGCCCGGTAGACGAGTGGTCTGGTTTTAAAAACCGTCCGGCCTACTGTGGAAATAGTAATACTATAAGTATATGGAATTCCATCGACATTTGGCGCAGTTTCCTGCATATAAGAAGACCAAACCTATTTCATCTTGGGCGATTATTCTGTGAAAGTGAACCTTCCAAAATTTGCATTCTGAATATTCCGGATGCAAGCGTGCTGCATGACACTTCACTTCTGTTTGGACCATTGTGCTCTAACAAAAATGTGCTTGGAACAATGAGAATTGATCAAGTGGTAAGATGCCATCGGTTTAAGAAGTCTAAATTTTCACAAAGTCGCATTTCGTACTATCCAAATTCGACCGCGAGTAGGCAGCTGTTATGAGAGAAAAAATTAATGTTTTTACAGACTAAGCTAGACATCAGTTTTCTAATTACTATTTCTTATCGTATGAAAACAAGATAAAGAACGATCAATTAGTTATTGAAAATATCGATATAAGATTTCAGTAAGGCTACCATCACGCACAAGTTTAGATGATGGTATGCTTTGAATTTACAAGTAAACCACTTAGCTCCTCCCATCAGCATGTACACCTCTGGTTACACCCTAAACACTCTTTACCCCTTTGTTTAGTTATCTTGGCACTATTCTTTTAAAGCTTATGATATGATTATTCCTCGTAGACCTTTCTATACCTTTACCATATATTCATACATTAACTTTAGTTTAAGCTATGTTTAGTTCTAAGATTTTCACTCGTATTACTCTTTAATAAGATATCACACTTAGGAATTTACTATTTCCATTAGCCAATCAAGGCACAGCGATAATATCATATTGATTGTAGAATGACACATGTCATGAAGTTATTATAAATAGAGCTCATGTAATTAGTTTTAGTCAGAGTGAAAAGATAGTAGAATAAAGATCCCGTAGCTCGTACCGAGAGCGGTCCAGCCCATAACACAGCTCTTACTCCTGTCTGGGGATGTTGAACAGAATGCTGGATGGTGGGTGAACACAACTGATACTAAGTCTATCAATGTTGGTACCGGACAATATTCGAACTTATCTCTGCAGTCTTCTGAGGACGGAAATGCTGACACTGATAGATCCAATGTTTATCCTATACCTGTACGGATTTCCAATAGAATAGACATTAATTACTGGACTCCTGGACAGCAGCACAGGACTTCTCGCCGCAATTTAATCGCTATACCTCGTACTCCTTTGGTTCCCACATTTCAGCCTTGCAAAGCCATTGACTTTTGCCTTCTAGTAATGTAAGATCTATTAAGAACAATGCAATAATCTTGAACGACTATGTTTTTGGAAACAAAATTGATGTTATGGCTTTTAAAGAAATATGGCTAAATCCAGGAACTGGTAATTTAATTGCTACAAATGATTTAACACCTATAGAGGATACTGTTTTAAGCATTCTGCAAGAAATGGTCGTGGTGGAGGAGTTGGTATTTTGTTTAAACATCCTCTGAAGTTGGAAATGAAATCCAGTAATATTTTCAAGTCTTTCGAGCATTAATATGGATACACTGCTCAAATCATCAAATAAAACAGTCAGAATCATCGTCGTTTACAGACCTCCTCCTTCTAATGGCAATCATTTGACAGTTCATCAGTTTTTTGATGAGTTCACCACTTTCCTGGAAGAGCTGGCGGATGAACGAAGAGAAATACTTATCACTGGGGATTTCAATTTTCATGTCGATGCCCCAAATGATGCTAATGCTAGTAAATTTCTTCGCCTTCTTCATTCATTTGATTATATTCAGGCTGTCAAGGATCCAACGCACAAATATGGGCATACGCTCGATCTCCTCGTTACTAGGTCTGAGGATAAAATTGAACACAAAATCTCTGCATCAGCTCCTATCATATCTGATCATGGTGCTGTTCACTGCAAGATTATGTTAGCTAAACAACCTTTGAGAAGAAAGAAATTAGATATAGGAGTCTAAAGAAGATTGATATGTCTCGTTATCGTGATGAAAAAAAACTCGCGTCTCTTCAACAGTGATCCAACGGCCATTGAGGAGCTCATTGACAAATATGACAATAAATCATCTTCGATTCTTGATAACCACGCCCCCGTCAAGCACAGAGTCATTACCTTGCGTCCTGTAAACCCTTGGTTCACGGATGAAATACGAAGACAGAAAAGAGAGAGGCGAAGGCTGGAACGACAAATCATCTAGTAGTATTAGTGAAATTAAGCTATCAGTGAAGACTTATCTTTTCAAGAAAGCGTTTTTAAAAAATTTAATTGATTCTATTATTTAAATTAGCAAATTATTTATATCCACTAGTTGCTTTATATATTTCTTTTAATATCAATTAGTATAAATTACATTTTAATATCATGTTATTAAGGCCTGGCCTGGGCGTTCCGCATGTGCCGGATCTAATGCAAATGAACTCCAATCGTCGCTCGTTTGCGTTGGATTCGGCGCATGTGGGACTCGGTGTAAAGGCTGGGTCTAACTAGGAAAAAAAATTGTAATGTATATCCTTCCCAATATTCAAAATGTCAACTTTTCCTTTATGTTATCTATGGGTAATTATTATTTAGATAAATAACTCTACATTTTTATAATTGCAGCGTAAGTGCTCAACATGAAAGACCGGCTATTAGAGATATCATATACCTAGAGAACTAGCGAAGGAATACTATTTTTTCTCTGTTTACCTAAGTTTGTCAGTTACAATCGCGCGCGAAATCGTACAATTTCTTGTCTCGACAAAATGAGGTTTTGCAATTAGTGGACGTCAATCACAGTGTTTTCATGACATTGTTGGAAAACACAAGGTTTTCAAGGGTACGTGCCTAAGGAGAGTCATGGAAACGCCTTGATTGACGTCCACCAAAACCTACTTGGAAAACAATTCTCTAAAAGGTTCCTGTTTAGATAAGAAGATGAAACCACTCTCATATTCATCCCTAAAGCAAACATGTTTCGTAAGTAGAAACCAGTTTTTTTAGTCGTTCAGAGATTGAGAAATAAACTGGCTGGAGTTGGTATTGCAGTGCATTGTGGGGCGGTTTAAGAGGACATTTTCAAGATGGCGTCTATTTCGTCTCCTACAGCCCCATAATGCATAGCAATGCCACTTCCACACACAGTGAGCTCGAGTAAATCAGTCTGTAATCTAACTACCATTTATTCCGAGGTTAAGAGTAAAATTAGATCGAGTTGTCATCGCAGTGCATCTTGGGATTGGTTTAGGGAACATATTATTCTAAAAGTTTCTTTGTTGTTCAGTTCCAGTTCCACAATGCACTGCAATGTCAACACGATCAATAACTCCACCCAATTTTTTCTCAGCCTCGGATTCCCATCACGTTGTATAAATAGACCTGAAGGGAGATGACGTTTTACCCCCGTCTCTAGACCATAATCCTTTTCACACTGCTTTTGTTCTTTAATTATGACTATTGTTCCTGTATTCTCTAAGGAATCAAAAATTTTAATATGAAAGAATTTTAAAAACTATTATGGTCTAGAGACGGGGGTAAAACGTCATCTCGCTTCAGGCTAATTGGATTGGATCGATTGTGTTACGATCATGGCTAGCGCGAAAGTGTTGAATTCGAAAATGGTCTATCTACTGAAGACAGTCTATTGAGACTGAAGACGCTCTTAAAGTTTGAAGCACACCACAGCAATATTGCCAGCAGGAGTCGACTGCTGGTTCCAGAAATATATGAAAAACTTTGACATACTTTGATTAATTATCCTTCTAATTTTTATCCTCAGATCTAGCCGAGTCTGCCTTTGATTTGGATAAAAATTCCATTCCCCAGAGTCGTGTCATTCTAACTGTGAGTGCTCGTCATAGTCCATTTGGACTGCGGAACACCTTCCAATTCATTAAGGTGGCTGCCTACTTTTGAACGTTCGATTTGAGCCCACGATGTGCGCGCGCTCAAAAACCGCTGAAAAATCTACTAGATTTTATTGAAGAATCATACGCATTTTGAGCTTCAACAGGGCAAAACCCTCAAGTTTTTCACGGGACTCTATATTTTGTGATAGCTCATTCGAAAAATCTCCTAAAAATCAAGGTTATATCAACATTTTAGAAAAAGTTTAAATCAGGAACACGTGAAAAAATTGATTTTTGTAGGGATTTTTGTTCGACTTTATGAGATTTTTTAAGAGCACCGAAACTACAAAATATAACAAATCAACATATCTCTCTGTCTTCTTGTCGAAAATATCCATGTATTATTGTAGAAGGATTGACTAGCCTTCGTTCGTGCAATCATATAGTCTGCAAATAACTATTATCTTATGAATCTTAATTTTTTTTCTAATCACTTCCGGTGGCGCAATTTTTACTCCAAAAGCTCGTGCGTAGGCTCCCATTAAATGGTGATTATCTCGAAAACGAGCTCGGGACACCCTATTTTTCTTTCCAGATTTGGAAACAGCATTAAATTTCAATTCGGAAAATCGAAGTTTTAAGAAAAGCTTAAATCAATTTCCAAAAGTAGGCAGTCACCTTAAAGAGAAGAATTTGTGGTTGTTTACACATTGTGAAGCTTTACAATAAGCCAATTCCAGCTGAAAGATGGACTTTTCGTGTCAAACTTGCCAATCATGATAATGATGATGGTGATGATGATGATGATTAATGTTCTCTGATTGGTTCAAGTTCCCTGACATGAAGCAATCAGCGTGGATTATTATTTTCCCGCTCTTTTCATCACGTGACTGGTTGGTTGATAGTTTTTCAAACTTGGTTTTGTTCTTCATCAACCAAGAATTTCTACTGGATTATTGCTCTCTTCCCGACAGTTTACTGACTTACACAACCAACCACATTGCAAGTAAATACCTCAACTACTAAACCTATTTACATCTGCTTCGAGGAGTCTGGAAAAGTTATGGAAAAAATCGCTTGTTTTCAAGAATATGTCAAACTGCAAAAATGTCCGCAGTCAAGACCTTCGTTTAGTCAGTATTTTGTCTTCTTTGATCTGATGTGAAAAGACCCAGGAAAAGAAAAACCAAACAGCAAGGAAAGTGTGTTTTGTTTTTTAGTCTTGTATTGAGTATATACAACTTGTTCTAAATATCCGTGTTATTTATTTTCTTTCAGACTCGAGGTGAGCTGAACAAAGACAAGTAAAAAAGGGTGAGCTGAATTATTGCTGATCCTCACATTGAAAAACTAGATAACTATGATTATTGAACCACATTAGGCTAGAATTATTTCTTGATTTACTCGGATCATTCCAGCTTGTATTAGTCGTGTAGTGTTTTCTTCGTCCATGTTCAACTAAAGTCTTGTACAAAACAAGCCATCATTTGCCGCCATTTTTCAACACAAGTTTGTTGACTTCAAAACAAAACATAACCAACTCAAAAATACTATTTTATCAATGAAATGTTGTAAAATAAGAATAAATATCGATGGTTTCTTTCTTATCGATAAGAAATATTATGATTTGACAAAGAAAACAAGTATTTTTGCTGTTGTCCGTATTTTAAGTCCAACTCACTTTGTTCAAAATATAAAGAAAAAAATGAATTTGTGAAAAAAAGTCTCTTTTAACTTTGGTGAATAAAAATATTGATGAAAACAAACTTGTTCTTGTATTGATATCAAACTACTGGACATTTGTCAAGGGATATTTTTGATTTTCAATGGATTTGTTTGAATATTTGTTGAGTAAAACACAAATCAACTTTCAATCAACTACAAAAATAAAACCACAAGGATTTCTTTATTATTCAATAAAATATGATATTATTTACAAAAACAGATTATATTCTACTCGTTTATTATGGTTTCATTCAATATTCAATACATATGAGAGTTTTATTGATCTAAATATGCAACCCAACACCAGGGATCAGTTGTTGTTTTAACGACAGTTTACATTCACTTGTTATGATATTACCCCATAAGCTTAACCATTTTACACGACAATCATCACGTATTAATACTGAACACAGACACTGAGCACCAACATCTGTTATTCTATTACCATCTAGGTGTAGGTGTGTTATCTTAGTACGAGGCAACATGTCACATATTATTTTAGCACCAACATTTGTTATACTATTATGACCTAGGTATAGGTATGTTATCTTAGTACCAGGCAACATGTCACATATTATTTTAACACCAACATCTGTTATATAATTATCAGTTAGGTCAATGTATCTTATCTTAGTACGAAGCAACACGTCACATATTATTTTAACGCATTCATCGTGTAATTTACAACCAACCAGCACCAGTTCATCAAGAGTAGAAATTTTAACAAGAGAATTACACAACATTCTGATCCCTGATGATGATAAAGATGACCACCTAATGAACAATGAATTTAACTGCGTAAATGTTGAATGTCGTTTAGTTTGTTCTGCGTTGATTAAATTCACTATATCTAATAAATAACTTATGTACAAACAATCGATATCAGTTATTCCACTAAGTTCAATCCACCCAATCCTATTACAGTATATGTGTTTAAGGTTATTTATTACTCTGGTAGAAAATCCATCGTCTTTGTACTCGTACAGACAGCATAAAGTTAGCAGTTTATTTCTCTTATCGTTTTCATTCCCTGGTTTGATATTTTCTAACAACTTTTCCATCAGTTTTTCATCTTTTTCTCTTGAACACATTCCCGCCATGAACATGTATGTCACATCGCTCGTTTTCTTTTTCTCTGGGATTTGTTTTTCCTCTACGAACAAAAAAGCACAGAGAAATTCTCGAATCGTTAAGTGGGTGAACGTAAATTCAAGTGGTGGTTTCTCGAATGGAGATTTTTTAACGCCAGGACAACAGTCAAGTAATCCACTCGCTTTCAGGTTTCTTATTTCTTCATCGTTAAGATTGAATTTTTTCATATCATTTTCGTTGAAAATATATTTATCTTCCATCATTAAATTCATAGCTATTTCAGCCAGTTTATGTAATATTTCTTGTACTTTAGTTTCTTCCATTTCTTCATATTTAGAAGAGGAATGTTTCTTGATAAATACTTTGATTACTTCATGATAAAGTTCTGTTCTTGTGCCGGGTAGTTTTTCTGTAGTATTTGATTCAGTCATGTACCACTTAATAGAGTAGCACATTAGAAAACACATCACAGGAATGTGACCAAAACTTAAAAGAATTTCATTCGTTTTGATGTGATCGAGTACTTTGTTCTTCATGCTTTCGTTCTCTTTAAAATACTTTTCGATGTATTCTAGCACTTGAAGTGAAGAAAGTCCTTGAATGTCACATCTCACATCAAAGACAATTTTTTTTAATTCCTCGGCTTCTTCAGGCCTCGAGGATATCAGGACCACTGCACCGTTTAACATCTCTCCTTTCATGATTTTGGCAATCAGAGCAGGAACAGGTATTTTTTGATGTGGGTCGTTTGAATATCTTGTCTCAAAGTCCCCGGTGATTTTCTTTCGTTGTTTATACTCATCATACCCGTCGAGTATGATGAGCAGCTTCTCAGGATTTTCAATCATGTACTGCAGTATTGGCTCGTCTATCACCGAGTGCTCATTCAGTAGGGAGGACTGACTTAAGATATCACGTAAGTCAAGCATTTTTTTTTCTGGAAGAACAAGTTGACGGAATGTTAACAAGAGCGCAAACTGGAAATCAGGTACTTTGGCATTTTCTTGACCTTCCTCAAACAATCGGTTATGCGACCAATCCCGTACCAGCTTCCGACAAAAAAGGGATTTTCCAATTCCTGCTTTGCCCGTCAACAAGATAGATTTAGGATTGGTCGTGCAAGAAACTGCAGATTTCTGATCATCATTTTCTGGGCAAACAAACATTTCTGAACAGTTCGTGAGTTTTGTACTACTCGCTTGATATTCATCCAATTGCCTCCTGCCAAATCTCCTTTCTTTGGGTTCCTTGAAGTGTTTTGGACCGCGTTGGATAGTCACATTCGTAAAGATGTCATCGGTTCTAATTTTCTTGTCCTTTTCCTCTGACAACAGAAAATCGGTTTGCTGTTTAATGGATGACTTCAGTTTTTCTGTATATTCTGAAAATCAAAACACAACAATTTAACACCCAAAACACAGGAAGAATAACATAAATAAATATAAAACACAAATGGGATTTAGCAGTGGCATTTCTACAGAGTAGCTATTCATCCACTGTCATTCCAATGGGAAGAAAAGGTAAGAATAATATAATCCTAGTTTATAAAATATATGAGATATAACGTGCCCGCTAATTGCCTGGTTAGCGTATCTATATCAGAGGACAGAGAAACGCTCGCGCAAAATCGTTCAAAAATATTTTATAAAAGCAATATAGAACGGCTGCTTTGGTTTCACATGATATTCTAAACCATCAAGACCTCAGCTGTGTCATTCTCAGTCTCCTCGATCTCATCCAATATTAATTAATTTTATGAAATATGCAAGTGTTATAGTTTAGAAACACGACGGTACTGGCACTACCTTCCTGGAAATATATTAGAAATAAAACTAAAGCCATTAAGTTTTTAAGGTGTTTCGATACGTTTCGTGATCACCAAACAGAACTTTTTCAATCGTCGCGTTGACAATGTTCTGTTTGCTGGATCATTTTAGAATTTATACCAGCTGTTGCTCTTGGTTTGAAGTTTGTACTAATGTATATTTTATTAAAATCAAAGTCTTCAACGCAAGAAAAATCGAAGAAAAATCGAAAATTGGAAAAAATAAAAGTGCGCGCGATTCAGATGTGCTGTAGAAAAACTGTTAACTCCTAAAAATCCCCAATTCATGACAAACAAAATATTAAGGATTTAAAGAAATTCTTATGTTAGATTTGGAGAAAATCGCACGAACATTTCATACTCTCAGTTTTGTTTATCGCTTTTGCGCACTCGGTATAAAAAAATTACTATTAAATAAAATTATTCAAAAATATCTTAAAACGTTGCTGTTGCTCTTGTTTTTAAACTGTGTGAGTTTGGTCAACTATTTCCTTGCTGGTCTTGAGAACGAATTTTTTTCCGAAGAGCGTTTTTAAGTAAAGATTTATCAAATCTTCAAAGTTTTGCGTTTTCCACGATTTCTCATAAACGGCTCGAACGATTGTTAATTAAATTTAGCTACGTCTTCTCAAGGATATATAATCTGTACCTGCTAAAGCTCATGTCGGTTGATTCATTCTAATATTTTTAAAATGGCCCTTGAAGTTGGGAAGTCACAAGGCAAGAACTCTACAGTCTCTTTTCGCGGTTCATAAGTTTATGCTAATATATTCCTAACACAACTATCAGTGCATTCCTTCGTGATTGCTCTCGCTCGATGCCTTTTGTATTTTATATGGTGCAAACCATTAGTTATAAAAATCAAGTTAGAGCAAAAACACTTGAACTGTGAAATAGAGTCAAACTAGTTACTAACAAATAGTCTATATTTAGATACTAATAGTCGTTATCACTGAGCCAGAACAGTTTATGACACAACAAGGAATACACAAGAGACCAATACAAATATGTTTTTATCCAGTTTTATTTCAAGCAAATTTATTAGAGTAATTAGGACTCACACAAAGGAATACACAAGAGACCATCAATTCTAAATTTTTTTTATCCAGTTTCATAATGAACATATTCATTAGAGCTTTCATTTAAGAGTGCATTCAGTTAATCCGTGAAATTTTAGTAATACAAAATTGCACAAAATTGTACAAAAGCCTTTGGTTTCTATTGTTTAACTTGCACTATTTAGTACAAATAGTAATTCGTGTTTCACGGATTAACTGAATGCACTCTAATTTTTGAGTCCTAATTACTCTGATAAATTTGCTTGAAATAAAACTGGATAAAAAAATATTTGTATTGGTCTCTTGTGTATTCCTTGTTGTGTCATAAACTGTTCTGGCTCAGTGATAACGACTATTAGTATCTAAATAGCGACTATTTGTTAGTAACTAGTTTGACTCTATTTCACAGTTCAAGTGTTTTTGCTCTAACTTGATTTTTATAATGTTTGTCTTTGCGGAAGTTCAACAACAGCGACAACTATTGGACTAGGGGGTAAGAGGGGGGGGGGGGGGGGGGAGAGGTATTGGTGGAATAGAGCGCAGATAATGTTACCGGAAGTAAGAGCATTTTCGAGTGGTCACCCCTCCCCTACACGTGGTGTTTTGTCGTATGTCAGCGAGATTGTGATTTCTGATTCGTGATTCAGAAAACAGAAATGCGATTTCTGATTCGGGAAACGGAAATCCAAAATTCTGCATTCTCTCCTTCAAACTTGTATTTTCGCCCATGCAATATACCCAGGCAGTGCCGAAAAGTCAGTTTTCTGATTTCTAAAACAGGAATCTAAAATAACTCTTGTACAATTCCTGATTTCTGATTCCAATAATCAGGTTGGCCGCAAAGCATCCTGATTGCGACGATTGAAAAAGTTCTGTTTGGTGATCACGAAACTGTATCGAAACACCTTAAGTCCAAATAAATATTATTTTGTATTCTTTGAGTTGTGGAAGTTGATGGGATAATTAGATGGAAACCAGGTGGAATTCTTTACAATAAGTATATAAATATCCTAAATATCCATAGTTAATGATATACACTGCATTATTAATTGTCCATTTTTGATTACATCCCATTTTATTTTTTTCTTTATGAGGCATATATAAAAGTTGTGGTGTGAAATAAATAAAAAAACTATATTCCAAGAGATTTATTATTAAAAAAAACAAAACAAAACAACAACAACAAAAAAAAAACATTAGGAGTATGCTAAATGATTATACTGAAAGCTAAAATTGTACACACCTTTGGCCTGTGAAGCATCTGCTGAATTTCTTTTCATTCTCTTAGCAAGGATCTCCTCCATCTTTCTAATTAATCTCTGCTCCATTTCTTCCCACTCTTCAAGTGCTCCAATAAAATTCTTTTCCTCTTCAGGGTCCATTGTATCTATTTTCATCTTCTCAATCTCTGGTTTGTTATGAGGTCCACCCAGTCTCACCAACACATCTGAGATCTCACTCCAGTATTTCTCAAAATCACTGTCACTAACAACTGTTTCTTTGATGTGGCCATAAAGTTCATTTCTATAATATTTGACCCGAGCCAAATCAGCTTCTCTACTCAGGTCTGTAGCAACAGGAGGCTTGTCCCATCCTGTTGACGGAGGTGTTAAACCACATATATTACGCAGTAGAACAAATAACAGTGTGATGTCAAAATCTACTGAAGTGACAGGTGTACTTCGGCTAGCAGGATAGAGTCTGTCCCATTGTTGTTTGTTTAGAATCCTCTTTGCCCTCAGTCCCTTTAGAGTAGAATGCACTGTTGTACTGAGTAGTGTCCTGTGAAGGGAGCTTGGTGAATGGATCGAGTCAAATACATCTCTTAAGACACGTGTTCCACCATCAATCAATAACTTAGAAAGGCGAGCAAAGTTTAGATTTTCTTTACTTGAAGATGCCCAACTGGTTGCCATCAGGTTACTCTCTGTTGAATAAAACTTACATTATATTCTTCATGCTGGTGGGAAGCCCGACATATTTAAGATACACAGCTGGATTTCGGAAATTGTACAAAAATAAACCGAATACAGAGGGGGTAAAAATGAATGGACGGATGAATTAATTAGTTAATTAATGATCTAATCAGAAATTAATTAATTATAATTAAATAATAGAAATGAATCAAACAAATAAAAATACTAAGAAAAAGACAAACAGACATGACAAAAAAAGAACAAAGGATAGAGAGATCTCGAGTTAAACGAGTAGATTACTATGATATTATAATTGATTATAATTGGAAAGACTATGTATTTACTATTTAAAAATCAGCTCTCGAACTATAGATATACTTTCTAAACTGAGACATTTTCTGAATACTTAAACTATTAAATATTATAATTAGTAATTAGTGTTTATGGATATACTTCTTTTATTTTGTTATTTTATTGTTTTGTAATTTCACAGGGGTGTCTTTTAACCAGATAAATTGACGACAAATTAGACTTACGTTTCATCCCGTCTTCAGACTTTTCTAGTTCTGTAACAGGTCGTCCTATTCGTGTTTGTATCTGTGCCACATCCATTTGTTTACCGCTGTCTTCACGAACATCTCGTTCATAGCATACTGAGAGAGCAAAGATATTCGGAAATACATGAGAATAATTATTGAAAGAGCAATAGTTCAAACCATTACCACCTATGTACAAACTGGATCATAGAGCGCATGCCATATGTATCCGTGAAACAATTACTAGCTAGGTAGCGTAGTTATCAAGTATTTAGTTGTAAAATAGCTAAGAATTCACTCAGGCATGAACCAAAAAAAGACGCGTGTAGAGGCATTTGCCTTTGTTCCCGCCAAATGTAACAGGGTGGATCCAGGATTTTTTCCAGGGGGAAGCACCATGCAGGCTTTTTGTTTTAGGAGGGGGTGTACCCTTTGCTTTCCAACTCAAACACCAATGATGCAGTAGATATCAACTCATCCAGGAGGGGGGGGGGGGGGGGGAGGATAGTGTTTGCACTCTGAGATTAGTTTAGTTTTTCTTTGAAACAACCGAGGTTCGACTGTGTAGAATGTAGAATGCGAACCAGAGACAAAATCAAAGATGTATCGTCTACTTGCAGCTATATTGCTGCTATTTTGTACAAAATAGTGGACATTACTCAGGGTCGGATCTAACGCTTGAACTTTAACCATCAACCAATCAACAAAAAAAGCAAAAAAGATATTTTGTGAGAGATATATTCTACCTTTTATATCCATTGCTTTACTGCTGTCTTCAGGAACATCTCGTTCCCTGCGCTGACTTTTATCAAACTTCATTGATTTACCTGTAATACATATTTGGAAATAAATGAGAAGAACTAATGCGCATGACAGTTATGTTCAAGTACAACGAGAGTCAGTGGAATAATTGTAATATTATGCAGAAAACCACTGGCTTGTGCGAGAATCTGTATGGATTACTTCATAGAAAGTGCGACGGGGTTATATTCACGGGTTGTTTGTGTAAAAACACGGTCGAGCGAGGTACGAGCGAGTGCTTTTACACAAACAACGAGAAAACTTCCTTAGAAAGATAATTTAACGCTGATTAAAAAAGATGAAGGAAAAATGGGGTGTCCCGAGCTCGTTTTCGAGACCATCTTGACAAATTTTTCAAAACAAAAATTTGTCAAGGAAAATTAAGCTTTGCACACAAAAACTCAAAACTCTGAAATTAGAAAACCCACATAAGTAATTTTCTCAAAATATCTTCTTTAAACTCTAATTTCAATAAATAACTCAAAATATGCGAATAAAGTTTTGAAAATAAAATCAAACTCAGCATTTTGTTCGTTTGATGAACTGAAAAGCGTACTTAAACGATGACAACAAAGACACACACAAAGTCATGATTAAATCAATCACTGCCAATCCGATTTCAGGATGTGAAAGTTATTATAAAATTGATATCATTTATAAAATATGAGAGATATAACGCGCACGCTGCTTGGCTGGTTACTGTGTTTAATATCAGAGGACAGAGACACGCACAAATTTGGTTTCACATCATATTGTAAACCTTCAAGACCTCAGCTGTGTCATTCTCAGTCTCTTCAACCTAATCCAATGTTAATTAATTTTATGAAATAAATACATGCAAGTGTTTTAGTTTAGAAACACGATGGCACTGGCACCACCTTCCTGGATCAATATATTACAAATAAAACTAAAACAAGGCGGATGGGATAATTAGATGGAAACCAGGTGGAATTCTTTAAAATAAGCACATATATATCTTAAATATCCAGAGTTAATGATATACACTGTGTTTTTTTGTCCATTTTCGATTACATCCTATTTTATTATTGACCATATCTCTTTAGAATAAAGCTATACGTTTTAGTGTGAAATAAAAACTATATTCCCAAGTGATTAATCAAAATACAGAAACCATTAGGGATAAGCTAAATGATGATTGTTGACAAGCCTACACAGTTTCAAGAGTTCCGAAGGATTAAGCATTACACCTGTTATTGCTAGGACATTTGAACGAGCGGTATATAATACATTTTGTAAACAAGATCTAGGACAATAAGAAGATATAACTAGCTAAAAACTAGTGTGAGCTGCATCGGTGTTTCTCATGAAACAGTTATGATAAAAAAGTAAATTATACACCGTGAAAAGATGAAAAAACGTACTGACGTTTCGGACGCTAGTCCTTCGTCGTCTAGAACAATACATTAGAGAAGACCAGTTTGCAGATAGGACAGGCGACAGCTTCACAAATGCGCTCCTCAAGATGCAGCATGTTATCTATCAGTCTCTAGATAATTTTACAACCCAGCAGGCTGTGCGCGTTTTTATCATGGATTTTTCTAATGCTCTCGACTATGTTAAACACAGCTCGTTGTCAGAAAAGCTGAAAAAGGCTCCGTTAAATCCTTATATAATTAATTGGTTTATCAGTTTTCTTTCGGATATTTGGTACTAGTGAGAAATCTGCAAAGTAGGTTCTTAACAGGTTCTTATTTGCAAGAACATTTCGCGTGACCCTAACCTCCTTAAAAAGAGAATTTGTGTCAAAATGAACATCAGAAATGGAAAGAGTACCTCAATATTAGTGAGAGGGCAAAGTTTCAGCTCATAACAGGTTGATCTAACTAATACCAAGTTGCTCTTTTTATTTCTGATGTTCGATTTGACACATAAACTTCTCTTTTTAAGTGTTAGGGTCATGTGACCTGTTGTTGCAAAAGGCTTATTGGATAAGGAAATTTGGCCATTTTGTAGTTTTAGTATATCGTCTTATAGGTATTAAAAAAGAAATTAGGAATTTAGCATTCTTGATTTTAGAATCCTTATTTAAAAAAAGAAACATATTGACACCACGAAATTTTAATTTGCTTTTTGAGAGGAAATGTCGGTACCGCAATCAACAATCAACACCATGAACCAATTAAAAAATTAACAAAACGATACGTTGTGAGAAATATATTCTACCTTTCGGATCCATGTCTTCAGGAACATCTCGTTCACAGCATACTGAGTGCCTGCGCTTTATTCTAGCATTCTTCATTGGTTTACCTGACATGGATATTTGGAAATACATTAGAAAAGAATTATTGGAATTATAATGCAAACCATCAAAACTTATGTACAAACTAGCTCATACAGTCGATTGCTTAAATTGCTACTGTGATCAAATTGTGATGTCTCCAATTTTATTATTCAAACACGTTAAAGTATTTTACAAAAGAAGAAAACTGGTGTTTTTTATTTTTTGTTAGCATTTTTTGGTTCGAGAGATATTCAAGTATTAAGTTAATGCTAATTAGGAGGTTGATGACGTCATTCTCAACTCACAGTTTGCTTATAATCTCATGCTGGCTGAGTATTGAGAATATGACGTCATCAGGAAACATGGCCGCCATTTTATAACCTCCAATATCTTTTGAAGGAAAAAAAGATATTTGAAAAAGTAGATCATAGATCTTTCAATACAGGCAAAAAAAAACAGGAGTGGGGATCCCGACTCATTCCTCGCCACAGGGCCGCTACACAGGCTATTTCTTCAAAAAGAAAAAAACTAAAAGAATTCTAGAATGCAACACTTTGTTTACAGAGAATCAACACCAACAGCCAACCAACAAAGAGAAAAAAAAGCTATACTTTGTGTGAAATATATTCTACTTACCTTTAACATCCATTGGTTTACTTCTGTCTTCAGAGACATCTCGTTCATAGCATACTGAGTGCCTTCGCTGACTTTTACCATTCTTCATTGATTTACCTGTAATACATATTTATACAAATACATAAGAAAAGTAATAGAAAATCAATAGTTTGAAACATTCAAAATTACAGGGAGTATGGCTGTAGGTTGAATCTCTGAAGCTATAAGGAGCTACCTTTATACATATGTATCATCAGGCCTACTCTGGGTCCTTCCTCTGCGTTAGATCGCCTAACATCCCCTTAGACTACCATTTCGATAAACAGATTGCATTGTGGTCAATAATGAACAAAAGTTGTTTGTACCCAAGCTAGACCAGAATGCACCACGTTTACTATCTCAAAGAGGTGCACGGTGAGGTCTGAATATGAGTCATAATAATTCATTATTGGATGATGTTTTGATAATATCCAAAATTGTCAATGTTTCAGCAAGCGTTATTGGCCTCGACATTAATTGATAATTCCGGATATCATCAAAACTGAATTCAATAAATGTTTTATTCAACATTGTTCTAATAGATTAACTGATAATACAAAATAGAAACGTTATAATAAACTTTATTTTAAAAAAGTTTCAAAATAATACATTTGAAAAAAAACCTACAGATAACCGCCATCTGCTGACCTATACAGGCTCGCTTTTGCAGATAACTCAGTATCAACCACTTGCTGATGCATGCTGATAGCTAGATTTATCTGTAGGTTCTCGATTAATGAGAATTCAGATAGTTAGAACAAGGTATAATAACAACCTTTAGTTTTCCTTTAGCAAAACCCAAAACACATAATTTTAAATATGCCCATCCATGGGATATGGTTGTTGATTGCAATTAATATTTTGTTAGCAAGTGGGAAAAGGTAAAATATTCTGTTTTGTATTGGTTAAATCTTTGAAGTACAAGTGGGCACAAAGTCGAACCAGGGAGGGGTGCCCACCCCCTGCACCCCTCCCCTGGATCCGCCACTGCTTGAGCCAGTCCATGACAAATGTTTTTTTGTATGCACATACAATCAGACCTTGGATGTTTAGTGGGATTAAGTTTGTTAATAAAGTTTAATGCTTAACGGGGTTGGTCAATCTTGTATATCATATATCATGTATCATGTTTCGCCTTGTGGCTTGTTGTTCATTCCGAATAGTATATTATACGTTGCTAGATTGATAGAATTGTTGTTATTACCACTCCCACCTGCCCTTATGGCAGTTGTATTATTATGTTCCAGTGTATAGTGTATTAAAGCTGCCCGCCCCGCTTTAGCCCATGCAGTGGTCACGTGTATCATTATTTTACATTAAAGAGTTAAACTTAAAACAATTACTAATGCTAACAGTGTCGGCTTGTCTAAACCAACCAAAACCATATTTCATTTTGAGAAATATATTCTTACCTTTTACATCCAAGAGGATAAGATTCCAAAGAACTGCATGGTATTCTTCCTCATCTATTGTAACCTCCACATCAATCTCTTCTCCTTGGCTGAGCTCCTTCAATTCTTCCTCCTCATTGAGGGATTTTTTCAGTTTTTCTTTCATAGAGCCATCCTTGTAGCTCTGCCATAGCTGTTTTAGTGATGAAATGCTTGAGACTTTCAAGACGATAACAACCGAGCCCTTAAAGAGTGCAACTACTTGAGCCCCAAAATCCACAAATGTTTTAAGGTTTTGCAGTTTTTCAAGATCCATCCCATATATACCAATAAAGGTTGCTCCTGCTAAGGTTAGTAGAACTCCTTTTACTGATATTTCAGTCTTCAAATGTATCACTGTTCCTGAAGAGAGATTATATTCACAATAAGGATCGATGTTTCAATCTGGGGCCTTGGACTCATGCAGTCTGTCAAATAGAGCTTTTAATGGCCAGCTTTTGATATTCTAAACCTACTCTGTGTTATTACCCTGCATTAGATAATCTAAGATGACCACCTTAGATTCTATCATTTCTTCAAATTAGATCACCTTTGATTGCAAAATGTCGCCTAGCCATTATATTGACTAAGATTGGCTTGGTTGCCTTATGTTGCCCTATATCGCCTAAGCTTATTCCCCATTTTAAAGGCCACTTCATGATGGCCTTACGTTGCCACTCCCCGCAGCAGGGTAAGGACCCAGATTTGTCTGACTTTCTCTTCATTAGAAGATTTGATCCCAAAATCAAAATCGTTTCAGATAGAGTTTAAATCATCGAGGACATTCTTTGCTTTATTGTAGTTGCTTTGTGTTTGCAATTGGACCTGGAAACACGTCACAAATTAAAAGCTCTCATGAGGTCCTAAGCATCATTGTGTGGGACACCCTGGCTTTATTTAACTCACCTTTAAACCTGTCCCATATAAAACCTATGGAAAGAACAAATTCAAGAAAAAAACATTATTAGCTTCAAATCAGCCTAAATTGAACTGAATCAAAATCACCATGTGGTCTACTAGTGGCTGGGTGAAGTTAATTATATATCCATTTAATAAGTTGACATCAGTCCTTTGTGTTTATCCTCTAGATCTTATTGACAAGAAATTGCATCATTACAGTACATAATTTCTCAAAGAGGGGAAAAAACATTGACATTGGGACTGGGAACTCTACAAGGCTTTTATTTTTAATTAAAAAAACCCCTTCTCATAACAACACCCTGTCATTTAGAAAATAGACCAGAAACCCCCCCTCCCCCCCAACGTTTCATAAATAGTGACTTACTTGGTTCCTAATAATTATTACATGCACCAGAAATCAATATAATGCAACATAAAATAACTCACCTGAAGCTCCTTTTGCAGCTGTGAAAAATAAGAAGTCATTCATCAATATTATAAATAGACTAATAATATTATAGACAACAACATATAAAACAAGGTATAAGTCACAAACTAATAAATAAATAAATTGTCATCATA
The DNA here is from genome assembly GCF_029948245.1 of Actinia tenebrosa. Lineage (NCBI taxonomy): Eukaryota > Metazoa > Cnidaria > Anthozoa > Actiniaria > Actiniidae > Actinia > Actinia tenebrosa. The sequence continues at coordinate 12,138,986 of NW_028292570.1, read as the reverse complement.
TAATTACCATTGAGTGTTCTCCTGAATATTCCTGAAAGAATATGTTTAAAAAAATATGAGAACCTACATGTATACATGTTTGTATCACAGGCAGCCCAAGCACCATGTTCTTGTGTACAATTTACTGTAAATGTAATCTGCTATGGTTACTAACTCAGGTGATAGATCATAGCAACAATATTTTTCAAACTCTTAACTTTCAATAACAAAATAATAACATGCTCTTTCAAGTCATGATATTTTTTCGTATTGAAAATATTAAAGATGTCAATGCTAAAAGTACAAACTCTCCATTCCCTCGTCAGCCAATAAATATTGCTATACGACTCTGAGAGTTTTAGGTAATTGGTGCACAAAATATTATTTATATAATATAATACAGCTGTATTTAATATTATTTACATACTAATGTGTGTTTAATTTAATGCATACCAGGGAAGGGGGTGGGGAGGAATAGGACTTTTGATAGTGAAAAAACTGTCAGAAATGGTACCCTTTTAGGGTTCAAATATAGATCTGACATTTGGTATCTCTAAGGGTGCCACAAATCTAACAAGCCCACCAGAGAGTAAGCTGGTACCTCTTAGGGTGTTTTACAGGTAATACTGAGATACCCAAGATTAGCTCAACAATGTAAGCTGGAATTACAATAGTAATGGAACCAGGATATAATTTATTTTTGGTTTATCATCTGACTTTTCTATCACTTTGTGCTTATAGATAAAATAAAAATAATGAGTGTTAATGGTACATTTAAGGGTAAAGATCATTAGTTTTCCATATGCTCACTTGAACAGGACACAAGTACCTTTCAGAGGTCATTCTCAACATTTCCGACAAGCATCCCCACCTTTTTATATGGGAGTCCCCTCTCCCCCCTCCACCAGAGATGCATGCAACTCTTTTTTCATTACTTTGATTCTATTTCCTTGAGAATACAGTAAGTTGAATATCCTAGCTTATGAAAATATCTAGGTTAAAGGTGTTTTGATAAACAAATTCTATGAATAAGATAAATGGATTGTTACATAATATGGTTCTTGACTGAACTTCTCCTTACATTACCTGCATTATCCGCTTCGTACTCCCCAACTTTTTGCTTCAGTTCTTCTAATCCACTCTTCTCAGCTAACACTTTTAATAACTTCACATTGTCTACTTTAATTACACCTTGTTCTTCCAAGACTTTTACAAGTTTATTTACATCACTGATTTCTTTTAGTTCATTTTCAGTGAGTTCAGGGAGAGATCCACGAAAACAATCTTTGAGCTCAGCTAGAGTGCCCTTTCCATCTGCGATATAAGCTTGAAGTTGACGGATAGTTTCTACCCTAAGATAGTCATACGAAAAACGCTTTTTCGAGTCTTGAATTCCCATGGTTGGTAAACATCTAATGGCATCACCCGAACAATCAGCTTCGTATTTCTCAACTTTTTGCTTCAATTCTTCTAATCCAATCTTCTCAGCTAACACTTTTAATAACTTCACATCGTTTGCTCCGATAAGACTTTGTTTTTCCAAGGCTTCTACAAACTTTTCTACAGTATCAATTTTTTTTCGTTTATTAACAGTGAGTTCAGAGAGAAATGTACGAAAACGATCTTTGAGCTCAGCTAGAGTGCCCTTTCCATCTTTGATATAAGCATCAAGTTGACGGATAGTTTCTACCCTAAGATTGTCATACAAGAAAAACTTTTTCCAGTCTTGAATTTCCATGGTTGCTACTGAACTTCTAATGACATCACCTGGACAGTCCGCATTGAATTCCTCTAAAGCACTCCCATTTCGTCAGAATTTACGCTAAATAAATATAAAAAGCATAAAAAGATATGTTCAAATTTATATTTTATTACGCATATGTATCAGTCAATTCCAAGGGTACCCATCGTGAATCTCTTTTTGACATGACCACTGACCAGAAATTTATCATTTGTCAAATCTACGCGACAGGTACGTCGGGCTTCGTTTTTCGTCAAATGCCCGACTATGCGGACAAGTGCCTAAAGCAAATGCCCGGGGTTGTCCAGGGTACATGGGCACCCTTGAAATTGACTGATACATTAGAAGTAACTGAAAATAATTGCGTATAATATTTAGCAAATCGCTCATAGATTTCCATTGACTGTCTTCTCATTGATATATCATAGATGCATCTTAAAATGTCAAAACTCAAGTGGAACCACGAGCGCAATGAAAAATCTCATCCCATGTTTCTTGAAATTTTCTTACCATGCCAATAAATAATTGGTCTATTTACAACTGGTGAACAATCAAGTTGAACTTTGAACATGCAAGGTTTATATTTTACACTCCACAACAGTCAATCTTATACAAAAAAATTAAACATATAACCCAGCGTGTATCATAAATTTAAAAAAATGTTTTAAAAATAATGCAGTGTGGAATTCAAAATTACCAAGTTTGATATTATTAGCTATAGGACAATAAAACACAAGATTGTTCAGACAGAAAAAAAAAATTAAGCGATCAAATCTGTTCAATATCAGTAAAACAATACCCAGTTATCAACCCAGCAAAAACTGCTTGGAATCTAAATAATTCTTATTTATCTTCAATAAGTAAATCGATATTAGAATCTATTTTACGGAGATCAGCTATAGTCGCACCTAATGTTTTTGTTCTTCGTTGGGGCTATTTATATTATGCACAGCAGCTTGTCACGGTCTCAACACGTCTAACAGTCTTTGACATTGACGGAGAGCCGTCAATCAATGAAGTGACGCCATACAAAGGGATCAAAAGGAATAGTCTTCGTTTACAGGCGAAGCCACACCAAACAGTTTATTAGCGCTCAAATTTCTTAATTTCAACGTAAATTCCATCGTTATGCGACCACACTTTCAATAAATATGATTTCAATAGTTCACTTGCAGTTAAAATACCTACCTGTGTAGCGGTGTTCGTTCTGGTACTTCTGTGTGATTCCTATGTTAGCAAGAACACTTCAAATGTTTTCCACTTTCAATACCTAGATAATACGAATCTCGTCAATTCAAATCAAATTGGAGGTTTAAAACTAACTTAATCTCACATGTTCGTTAGAATTTCGACTTGTCTTAAAAGTAGTTTACCTTAATGTTTCAATCCCAGGATTTATTCCACATTCCGTGATAAACTTCACTTCCGCGTTAATGATCGTCCGTCGCTTCGAAGTTCAGCTTGTTTTCTGTATCAGACCAACAAAAATGCATCAGCCATTTAAAAAAGAAACTGTTTAAGATTAAACTTGTAGACTAGATTTACTCCATGTCCGATAGCACTGCACGAATGATTCGTTTCTTTATACTGCTTCCAAATCAAAGCCAAGTCAGTCAGCTATTTCTACTTCGAACCTTGCAATTGCTACAGACAAACTTGGTTCTTAGTACACAATATCTCGTTCATGTACAGGCATAGTTAGTTTATTGGAACTTGAACTTATGCTTATTTATTGGTAGAAGAGGGAAATAAGACTTTATCCTACACAAAAACGAAGGTGAAACTCAATCATACAAGAACTAAACAACAAAAATAAAGGCTAGCGCTCCTTATAAAACTAGAAAACTTTTTAGAACCCTCTAAATCCTTACCTTTAGCAAGTACTCTACTCACTAACTATGCATTCAGTTAGCCTTAAATATAACAGCGACACCAATTGCTCTAACTTCTTCAAAATGTCTGTAGTTTCTTCGGCAACCTGAGTCTTGAATGTTATATAGTTTACAGTCTGGTTGGTTTGGTGCTGTGCTCTGTAGGTAACACCCAGGTTATTATTCAACCAATAGAATCGTTGTATGCAAGCTATGACGTAAGTCTAAGCCAATAAAAAAATAATTAATCACTTAAAACTGAATTTGAAGTGATCACGAAGCAGGACCGTCTCAGCTAGTGGCCACAGCGGGGCTCGAACTCATTACCACCGGATTGCGAGACCGACGCTATGACCACTCGACCATGCTGCCTTCCATAACGAGTCGTAGATTGCGAATGTGCCACTCACTTGCTCACTAATGTGATAACAATCTTCATTAAGGGAAGCTCTTTCACCGTACAAAGTGATTTTCAAAGATGCCCTAACATATTAAAACTAAATAAATAAAGTATTAAATATGAAAATAGGTTAAAAAGTTTAAAAAGTTAGAAGCAATATATAAAAAAAGTATACTTAAATACTGAAAAATATAAATAATTAAAATAGTTATTATTATAGCTATGTAGATGTAGATATATATCTAACAAACGTATTGTAAATTCTTTGTAATATATATGTAATCTAATCAGAGTAATTTTCTAAATTCTTTTAAATTTGGGGCCGGCATTTCTTACAGAATTATCTAGATTGTTTCATTCCTTCGCCGCATCAAAACTAAAACATTGTTTGCCGCAAATTGTGCGAACAGTAGGAAGATGTATGTCTGAATGGCGGCGAGTACAATAATTATGTAAAGATTTGTTTGTTAAGAAATTGAAATCATAGAGTGACCACAGTAAATCCGTGAAACTTTAGTAATACTAAATAGCACAATTTCATGCAAATTCCATTGTTTTCTATTGTTTAATTAGCACTATTTTGTACTTTTTAGTAATTAGTGTTTTACGGATTAATTGTTTGCACTCTAGTCTATGTAATTATTAATATACTTAAAAACTGCAATGCAGCGATGGCGACGTTAAGGTAATCCAATTCAAACGTTCTCGAGCTATAGTAGCTGAGAAATATCTAGGAAGGTCTAATATACATCTAGCTGCGTCATTTTGAAGAATTTGTAAATATTGTATAAGAACCTCGTTATTCTTGTCGCCCCAGACTAAATTTGCATATTCAAAAAGAGGTAAAATTAGACTATCATAGGAAGCTAAACGGGCACTTACAGGTAGTAAGTAATAACACAGCAAAATCAAAAGTAGGCCTAACTACGCTTCTGTGAGAGTTTTACTAAGAGTTTGTATAATGCATTTGGATTATTTTTGTTGTACAAATATTTCATTACTTTTCTCTTTAGCACACGCAGGGGTTCCCAGACGGTAACGAAAGTTAAGGTTTCCTGTCGTCTCGGAATGGAGGTTAGATTGAGCATAACCAACTAGGCTTTCAAATTTATATTATTCCCAAACTATTGAAATAAAACTTAATCTAAAGAAAGGTGTTTGCCATATTGTATCCTTAAACTCTTACTTTGTGAAAATTTATTAAAAACATTTCCCCTAAGTATATATATTTGACCAAGCACTTCAAACAAACACTTCAATGGACTAAATGAGCTGTTACGAAATTCCAGTGCACTCGAACCATGAACACTTCAGTGTTTTTTTGACATTTTTTCATAACTATCCAATCACAGTTCTCTGTAGAAACAAAGGAATCAAACACCATATCACAACAAACTGCGGAAAATCTTTAGATGTTTTATTTTTAGCTCACTCCGTGTGAACTAATGAACTGCTATATAGATTATCGCAAAAGTGCACTTTCAATAATTTACACTAATAAAACAAAAATATCGTTTATTGACGAAGTAGCTGTTATGAAAAAATTGATACACTTTATGTTGTAAATTTTTCCACAACCCAAGAGACTGAAACTGCACTAAATAATGTTGGAACCTCTGTTAGAATCTGGCTTCTGATTGTATTATTCGAGAAACGTTAAAAAAACCTTGAAGTGTTCATGATTCGAGTATCCGCACAGTAAATGGGTAGCTTCGAAATTAGAATATTAGCATAGCAGAACCAGAAGACAAACACACGAGGTTGACCTAGGAGGGACGAGGAAGCCGTAAACCATGCGAGAACTAGCTAGCCAGAGCAATATTGAGATAAATTTACAGCTGTACTGATCATTCTGCTCTGCAGGCCACGAGATAACTCAAATGTACAGAACTATTTCGCCACTCAGATCGAAATTGAATTGCTGGAATGTCATAGTCTTAGGCAGTGAGCCACAATGCACAAATTGCGTTTTGGAACGGTTCTGACTAACCTGTTAGCTTTGAAGATACATAATGAGGGCAATATGAAGGAGAAGGCATTGAAAAGGTTGACGTTGCAGAGAAAGAGAAGGATCTGGGAACGAGGTTGAGCCGGCTGCAGGTTTTAAGAAAAGTGACTAATATGCTGATTACTTCTCATATATGAGACCGCTGAAAATAGACGCCATTTTGAAAATTGTTGTATTTCTACTCGGATCGAACCGGATTTAGTCAAAGATTATTTAACACACATAGAACGTTCTCCCAACGTGCTTTAATGGCGGTTCTCTCTTTTTACACACAGGGATCCCAACATGATAATATTAACCACAGGTATCCCAGACACTACATTCCCTCCCCTTTTGGGAAAACTAATTAACAACAACTGATTCAACTGTCACTGTCCTAGCGCATAGTCCTTGAGATATGCTGGTGGTCGCCGGTCTCTTTTCGGCCTCTGTTGTACTGTAGTTCCTTCATTCTCTGGAGTTGCAGTGTGCGTTGCTTTCTCTATGGCCAGTTCTGGTACTTCCAGCTCCGACTCTACCTCCTTTGTCTCTTCCTTTAGGAGCTTCATGTGTGATGTGTTGCGCTTGTATTCAATTCCATCCTGAGACTTGACCACAACGTAACTTGGTTTCCAAATTTGCCAGTGATTTCATATGGTACAGGTTCATAGCTAGTGCTGAACTTATTCTATTTTGTCTGATCCAGGAGGATCTTGTCTCCGACTTTAATGCTACTTTCCCTAGCATGCCTTTTCACATCAACGTAATCTTTAATCTTCTGCTTCATTTCAGCATCCTTATCTCTTACTTCTTGGTATGTTTCGCTATTGCAGCGACGAATATCGGGAATCTTCGAAAGAATCTTCCTCCCAAACATCAGCTCCGCTGGACTCGTTCCGGTTGTCGAGTGAGGTGTTGTCCTATATGCCAACAAATAGGTGTTGCATGATTTCTTGTCTCCAGTCCTTTCCTTGAGACTTGGCAGTCTTCATAGCTTTCAGCAGGCTTCTGTTTTGTCTTTCCACTTCCCCGTTTGCTTGAGGCCAGTAAGGTGTCGAACCCCTGTGCTCTATACCATTCTGCTTTAAGTAGGTTTCAAACGTTTCTGCCACTAACCGAGGCCCATTATCAGTTCTGATCGACAGTGGATAACCATATCTGGCGAAGATAGGTTCCAGTGCTTTGATAATACTGTTAGCTGTAACAGAGTTCATAATCACAACTTCATAGAAACGAGTATAATAGTCTACAACCACTAACAAGTGTTCCCCTGTTGGCATTCCCCTAACAGGTCGGCTGCAACATCCTGCCACGGTTCGGTCGGCAGCTTTGTGGTCTTGACAGGTTCTGGTGGACTTGGTAAACTGACTAGTTGACATTCATAGTATGTCTTGCACTTCGGTGTCCCTCGTGGCCTAGCTCTACAACTTGCTTCCTCAATTTCGCTGGGATGACTAGTCTGGTTCCTCTCAATATCAAGTGTCCACAAACAGAGAGTTCATGTCTCCCACGCATCCGAGAGAATGCATTTCCGCAGCTCTATTAATTCTTTGTCTTCTGCAGATTCCTTCTTAATCTCTTCCATGCTTATGGCTGCTGGGGTTGCATTAGCTGCTACGAAACAAACATACTCTTCCGTCTTGTTCCTGTTGTTCATTGGAGTGTCCTTTGTAAGGCGGGACAGGGCATCTGCTATGTTGTTGGGCCCAGGAATGTACTTAACTGTACAATGGTAGGGTTGTAACTTGAGAACCCACCTCTCTACTCTGGCAGAGGGCTTTGAACTTTCGGAATAAATGTACTCCAGGGGCTTAATGATCTGTTAGCAGTTCAAAGTCTATACCTAATAAGTACACATTGAACCTCTCGCAAGCCCATACAATTGCTAAGGCCTCTCTTTCTGTCTGCGAGTAGCGACGTTCTATGTCCGTTAAGCTCCTGCTAGCATTGCATACCGCTCTGTCTACCCCGTCCTTTACTTGGACAAGGACTGCACCCACACCCACTGGGCTGGCATCTGTTATAGCCTTTGTCTTGGGCATGGGCATGGGCATGGGCATGGGCATGGGCATGGGCATGGGCATGGGCATGGGCATGGGCATGGGCATGGGCATGGGCATGGGCATGGGCATGGGCATGGGCATGGGCATGGGCATGGGCATGGGCATGGGCATGGGCATGGGCATGGCAGTAGGGGTATGGCAGTAGGGGTATGGGTGTGAGTGTGGGTGTGGGTGTGGGTGTGGGTGTGGGTGTGGGTGTGGGTGTGGGTGTGGGTGTGGGTGTGGGTGTGGGTGTGGGTGTGGGTGTGGGTGTGGGTGTGGGTGTGGGTGTGGGTGTGGGTGTGGGTGTGGGTGTGGGTGTGGGTGTGGGTGTGGGTGTGGGTGTGGGTGTGGGTTGAGTTTTTTAGTAGATATATGTATATATTTATAATAAGATTATTATATTTACTAGTATCCTAGATGATTTGTTCCCAGGGTCTACTCATCCAGATGATACAGAGTGTGCCTGGGAAACGATGAAGTATGATAATATTAATTTAGCGAAAAAATATTTTTCGAAAATAGTGATTTCAAATATGTTTTTGGGACAACAACGTGAGGCACAACTTGTACTGAGGCCTCTCGACGTCAAGGGGGGTACACAAGCCGTCGGGGAGAGAGGTTACAAATAATTCCCTTGTACTGCCCCCTAATAAATAAATTGGTATCCTTGTGTATAGCAGGGAGCGATATATTTTTTTTAACAATTAATTCAAATTATTTTGCTATATTAGTAATCATCAAATAGCTTTTAAATACAATTATTAAAATTTCATTCTCGATCTGAAATAAAAAGTGTTTGTCTTTTTCGTTAACACGTTTAGTCTGTAATAATCTGACACCCTTGAAATACGAAATGAAAGTAAGGAACAACACAGGGATCAATACCATGGGCTATAGTCCATGCTTCTTGCTCGAAAATGGCCAAAAATGCCGTACTTTTTATCCTTCAAAAATTATACGTATTTTTTTCAAAAGGTGTAAAAATGGCCAAAAATCGATCAAAACCATGGGCTATAGTCCATGCTTTTTGCCCAAAAATGGCCAAAAATACCGTAATTTGCATCGGTCACAAATAATGCATATCTTTTCAAAAGGTGTGAAAATGGCCCAAAATCGATCAAAACCATGGGCTATAGTCCATGCTTTTTGCCCTAAAATGGCCAAAAATGACCTATTTTGCATCGGTCATAAATAATGCATATATTTTCAAAACGTGTGAAAATGGCCCAAAATCCAACAGAACCATGGGCTATAGTCCATGCTTTTTGCTCGAAAATGGTCAAAAATGACCTATTTTGTCTACCCCATAAATAATGCATATTTATTGAAATGGTGTGAAAATGGCTCAAAATCGATCAAAACCATGTGCTATAGTCCATGCTTTTTGCCCGAAAATGGCCAAAAATGCCGTACTTTTTATCCTTCATAAATTATGCATATCTTTTCAAAATTTGTGAAAATGGCCAAAAATCGTTCAAAACCATGGGCTATAGTACATGAATTTTGCCCGAAAATCGCCAAAAATGAGCTATTATGTCTAGTCCATTAAAAATGCATATTTTTTGAAAAGGTGGGAAAATGGCCAAAAATCCATCAAAACCATGGGCTATAGTCCATGCATTTTGCCCGAAAATGGTCAAAATAAATCTGTTATGCATCTTTCGTAAATAGCCAAAATTTACCTCTTGCAGATCCTTCATAAGTAATGCAAAATCTTAATGATAATAATAGTGATAAATATTTATTTATTCTCACTAAATATGATAGCACACAAGTGCTATTCTTAGCGAGCTTTTTTAGTGTTATTTCTGATATCTTTTGAAATTTAATTTAATAGACCTCCTCGGTTTGGACGTAATGTTGTCCCATTTCAGAACACGTGTCATTCCCTTGAGAATAAGATTCTTTGTTTGAGTTGTATCCATATTCATGTGTCTTCTCATGTGGAACCATTAAACAAAGAAATGATACTCTAGGAAATGACACGTGGTCTTGAGAATAGGATTCTTTGTTTGAGTCGTATCCGTATTCATGTGTCTTCTCATGTGCAACCGTTAAACAAAGAAATGATACTCTAGGGAATGACACATGGGCCTAGTTGCATAAAGCTCTCTTAAGATAAAAAAGCTTAAAAACACTCGTAAGTTACCTATAACCTAACCTACCTAACACCCCTATTGTTTTGGAGCAATACTTACGGATGCTCTTATCTTAAGAGAGCTTTATGCAACCGGGCCCTGGTCACTAACCTGGTTGCTGAATTTTGGATGCGCTGCAACTGACTTAAATGTTTGGCAGGTAAGCCATATAGAACGCTATTACGATGATCTAACTTCGATGAATTAAAAGCATGTACTAAACGCTCAGCGGAGAAGCTGTCAAGATATTTCCTTATTAAGGTTTTCAAGGCGGCCATGTTGGATGAATTTAACAAAAGAATTGTCAATGAATTCTTTTGTTATATCCTCCAACATGGCCGACGTGTCTTTTGTTATTTCATTCTCTTGGGAATGGTTGAAAACCATCAATCTTCTGATATTTCTAATTGCTAATAAGTCTGAACGAGCAAACATTGTTGAAATGTCTAGACAAAGTGAGATGTTGATCAAATATAACTCCTAAATTACGTGCCTCTTTATTGGTAGATACTATATGTTGTCCAATCTTTATGCTAGGTATTGTAAGTTCTTTTGAAAAACGAGACTATTTCAGTCTTAGATGTATTGCAGCTAAGCTTGTTCGTTGCAAAAAAGGATTGTACGTCATAGATACATTGCTCTATTAAGTTAGTTTAAAGTTGAAGCACTGCAGTCAGGGTCCATTGTTGTGTATCGTCCGCGTACAGCATGCAGTCTAATCCATGTGATTGAATAATGAGCTCTAGAGGAGCATAACAAGTATAATTCTTAATTTTTCATTGATCTTTTTAAGGGAATTCTTTCGCTTTGAATTGATTGGCTGAAAATAACCTGATTTAAAGGGTTATAAGGTATGTAACTTTGTAGAAAAACCTAGCTTCCAAGTTAATTTATAATATTTTACAAAGGATAAAATTTTCTTATATTTTGAGAATCTGATTTCGACTTGGTTTTCGGCAATCTTTTTACGATACTTTTAGTTAATTAATTGCCCTATTTCATAATGACGTCATAGTTTGTTTACATCGGCTAAAAAGATAGAAATTGAGGCTAAATTTAAGGTTAATTCTCTTCTTTAATTCGAGATATTTAGCGTAATACTTATTTGTTCTTGTCTTCACCGGCTCATAAACCACATTTCATTGTGATTTAAGATGTGTAGTTGTCATTCCATCCCCCTCCAGCGACCATGATCCCTAGCGTTAAAAACAATAGTTTGTTTTGATGTGACGTCATTATGAAATAGGGCAATTAGTTAATCCATCTTCCCAAATACGTGGTGAATTTGTATTTTTACTTCTGTTTCCATCCTTGGTGTACACTCTTCCACAGTTCTAAGGGTTTTCAAATACGAAACCGTTCAATGAACCTTCTTAAAAGTGTCTTAAATGCGAGGCTAACATGAACACAAAAGAAATACCACAAATGCCATCGAAAAAAAGGGATTTAATAATAATATTAATAATGATAATAATAAATATTTATATAGCGCCTATCCAAATCTGCTCTAGGCGCTTTAAACAAAAAGAAAAACCACAAACTGTGGTAGGCTGTGAGCTTTGCTTGGCGCCTGTGGCTGCCGCTACACAACCCATACCACAGGGAAAAATAAATAAAATAAAATAAATGATACGAAAATAAAATAAATAAACACACACGCACGACGAAACCATGACTAAAGGTCAGACTGTTGTATCGGGTAACAATCCCCTACTCTTACGAAAAATACCACAGGATCTTTTACGTCCACTTTATCGGGGGTCAAGTGCAAGCAGACGGGACCTCCGGTTTTACGTCATTATCCGAGAAGACGCTTGCTTGATGGCTGTTGGCTCCTACGAGCTCTTCCACCCTTTTTTTCTTTAGTATTTCCATGTTAGTCTCGTATCCACGATACTTTTGAGAACGGTCCGTCCTTAGTAACAGCAGAAAATTCTCAGCCGATTTTTTTTTTTTTGCGATGACTTTAATGAAATGACTAAAGAGGGATACTATCATTCATGGTCTCTTACGTTCATATCAAAGAGATAACGGTATTGCAGAATCACCATAATAATGTACGGGCTTTACGCGCTAGGAATCACTCTGATAACTGAAAGAAAAAAAATCCTATTGAGAGGAAAAGGGTTGGGGAAATCGGTGAAATACGACGAATACCGCACTGATCCTCACTGAACACTTCAAATTACCTGGCATGACCATAGTTTCCCATAATCCCTTACGATCCCTAGCGTGAGGTGGAGGTTAGGGTAAAATTTTCACAAAAATGTAAACAATCAGAGAACATTAATGATCATCGTCATCACACAAAGGCTAACCACTCTCTGTTAAAGGAATCAAAACATAAATATGCATTTATATCTTTTGTAATTCAGTTCCCCTAACCCCGTTCCCTCTTAATCTTTGACAGGAAATGATGATGATGATGATGATGATGATGATTAATGTTCTCTGATTGGTTCAAGTTCCCTGACATGAACCAATCAGCGTGGATTCTTATTTCCCCGCTCTTTTCATCACGTGACTGGTTGGTTGGAAGTTTTTCAAAGTTGGTTTTGTTCTTTGTTCTTCATCAACCAAGAATTTCTACTGGATTATTGCTCTCTTCCCAACAGTTTACTGACTTACACAACCAACCACATTGCAAGTAAATACCTCAACTACTAAAGCTTTAAAAAGTCTAGAAAAGGTCGTGAAAAAATCGCTTGTTTTTCGAGAATATGTCGAACTGTAAAAATGTCCGCAGTCAAGACCTTCGTTTAGTCAGTATTTTGTCTTCTTTGATCTGATGTGAAAAGAACCAGCCGGAAAAGAAAAACCAAACAGCAAGGAAAGTTTGTTTTGTTTTTTTAGTCTTGTTTTGAGTATATAGAATTTGTTCTAAATATCCGTGTTATTTATTTTCTTTCAGACTCGAGGTGAGCTGAACAAAGACAAGTAAAAAAGGTGAGCTGAATTATTGCTGATCCTCACATTGAAAAACTAGATAACTATGATTATTGAACCACATTAGTCTAGAATTATTTCTTGATTTACTCGGATCATTCCAGCTTGTATTAGTCGTGTAGTGTTTTCTTCGTCCATGTTCAACTCTAAAGTCTTGTACAAAACAAGCCATCATTTGCCGTCATTTTTTTAACACAAGTTTGTTGACTTCAAAACAAAACATAACCAACTCAAAATACTATTTTATCAATGAAATGCTCTAAAATAAGAATAAATATCTATGGTTTCTTTCTTATCGATAAGAAATGTGATTATGTTTTGACAAAGAAAACAAGTATTTTTGCTGTTGTCCGTATTTCAAGTCCAACTCACTTTGTTCAAAATATGAAGAAAAATGAATATTTGCAAAAAAAGTCTCTTTTAACTTGGTTGAATAAAAATATTGATGAAAACAAACTTGTTCTTGTATTGATATCAAACTATGGGACATTTGTCAAGGGATATTTTTGATTTTCAATGGATTTGTTTGAATATTTGTTGAGTAAAACACAAATCTTTTCAATCAACTGCAAAAATAAAACTACAAGAATTTCTTGAGTATTCAATAAAATATGATATTATTTACAAAAACAGATTATATTCTACTCGTTTATTATGGTTTCATTCAATATTCTCTACATATATGAGTTTTATTGATCTAAATAGACAACTTAACACCAGGGATCTGTTGTTGTCTTAACGACAGTTCACATTCACTTGTTATGTTATTAAGCTGTAAGTTTAACACTTTTACACGACAATCATCACGTATTAATACTGAACACAGACACTGAGCACCAACATCTGTTATATTATTACCAGTTAGGACTAGGTCTGTTATCTTAGTACGAGGCAACATGTCACATATTATTTTAACACCAACATCTGTTATCTTATTATCTTCTAGGTTTAGGTATGTAGTACGATGCAACATGTCACATATTATTTTAACACATTCATCGTCTAATTTACAATACTTCAGCTTCAGTACATCAGCAGTAGAAATATTAACAAGAGAATTACACAACATTCTGATCCCTGATGCTGATAAAGATGACAACCTAATGTACAATGACTTAACAATGAATGACTGTGTAAATATTGGTTGTTTAGTTTGTTTTGCGTTGATTAAATTCACTATATCTAATAAATAACTTATGTACAAACAATCGATATCAGTTATTCCTCTAAATCCAATCCTCCCATTCCCACCACAGTATAATATGTGTTTAAGGTTATTTATTACTCTGGTAGAAAATCCATCGTCTTTGTGCTCGTACAGACAGGATAAAGTTAGCAGTTTATTCCTCGTATCTTCTTTATCCTCTGGTTTGATATTTTCTATCAACTTTTCCATCAGTTTTTCATCTTTTTCTCTTGAAAACATTCCCGCCATGAACATGAATGTCAGATCGCTCGTTTTCTTTTTCTCTGGGATTTGTTTTTTCTCTACAAACAAAAAAGCACAGAGAAATTCTTGAATCGTTAAGTGGGTGAACGTAAATTCAAGTGGTGGTTTATCGAATGGAGATTTTTTAACGCCAGGACAACAGTCAAGTAATCCACTCGCTTTCAGGTTTGTTATTTCTTCATCGTTAAGATTGAGTTTTTTCATATCATTTTCGTCGAAAATATATTTATCTTCCATCATTAAATTCACCGCTAGTTCAGCTAGTTTATGTAATATTTCTTGTACTTTAGTTTCTTCCATTTTTTCATATTTAGGAGAGCAATGTTTCTTGATAAATACTTTGATTACTTCATGATAAAGTTCTGTTCTTGTGACGGGTAGTTTTTCTGTGGTTTTTGATTTAGTCATGTGCCATTTAATATAGTAGCACATTAGAAAACACATCACAGGAATGTGACCAAAACTTAAAAGAATTTCATTCTTTTTGATGTGATCAAGTACTTTGTTCTTCATGCTTTCGTTTTCTTTGAAATATTTTTGGATGTATTCTAGCACTTGAAGTGAAGAAAATCCTTGAATGTCACATCTCACATCAAAGACAATTTCTTTTAATTCCTCGGCTTCTTCAGGCCTCGAGGATATCAGGACCACTGCACCGTTTAACATCTTTCCTTTCATGATTTTGGCAATCAGAGCAGGAACAGGTATTTTTTCATCAGGGTTGTTTGCGTATCTTGTCTCAAAGTCCCTGGTGATTTTCTCTCGATGCGGTTTATACTCATCATACCCATCGAGGATGATGAGCAGCTTCTCAGGATTGTCAATCATGTACTGCAGTAATGGCTCGTCTATCACCGAGTGCTCGTTCAGTAGGGAGGACAGATTTAAGATATCACACAAATTAAGTTTTTCTTCTGGAAGAACAAGTTGACGGAATGTCAACAGGAATACAAACTGAAAATCAGGTACTTTGGCATTTTTTTGACCTTCCTCAAACAATCGGTTATGCGACCAATCCCGTGTCAGCTTCCGACAAAAAAGGGATTTTCCAATTCCTGCTTTGCCCGTCAACAAGATAGATTTAGGATTGGTTGTGCAAGAAGCTGTGGATTGCTGATCATCATTTTCTGGGCAAACAAACATTTCTGAACAGTTTGTTAGTTTTTTACTACTCGCTTGAATTTCATCCAACAGTCTGCTGCCAAATCTCCTTTACTTAGGTTCCTTGAAGTGTTTTAGACCACGTTGGATAGTCACACTCGTAAAGATGTCATCGGTTCTAATTTTCTTGTCTTCTTCCTCTGACAACAGAAAATAGGTTTGCTGTTTGATGGATGACTTCAGTTTTTCTGTATATTCTGAAAATCAAAACACAACAATTTAACACCCAAAAGACAGGAAGAAAAGGTAAGAATAAAAACAGGTTTTTTTCGTTCACTGGACTGTTTAAAATTATGGGTATCTTAGAGTACAGTATTTTTGTATTTTATATTTATTTATCCATCTATTGCTCTATTCTTTTAACTATTTATCTATCCATTTATCTATTGTTGTTTATCTGCCAATCTCTTTCTATTTTTTCTGCAAGTCACAAAGATAGTACTGTTTATAGGTTTTGTTTATATTTTGTTTGTTAGTTTGTTTGTTTTTAGTTATTGCTTGGTATATTAATGTAACTATTTATTTATTTTCATGATACGAGGTTCTAAACCTTTAAAATAATATTTTACGCATACATGAAAGATCTAAGGATTCTAATGAACAACGAGAGTGAATGTAACAGCATAAAGATACCACGCACCATGTATTTATTCATTCCATGTAATAGCCATTCAAGGCATTCATTTATTTATGTTTTTGATGCGTTCATTTGTTTAGGCATTGATTTTTGAGATAGGATCTTCGCGCATCACCTTCATTTCTTTTTGATTGTTGGTTCATGTATGTAATAATTTATATATACATATTTACATATGAATGCACTCAAATTTATGCATTCATTCACTCTTCTTTTAATTAATGCATAAATTAATGTATTTATCCTTGCACTTACTTATGTATAAATTCGTTCATCTATTTTTTACCAGCAATCATTTATGCATTCATTTATTCATTTATAGATTCATTTTTTAGGATGAATTTTAATGCTTTCATTCATTCAATGCATTCATTCATTATTCACTGATGTATTCATTTATACAAATTATCATGTATTTATTTATTCATTCATTAATACATTCATTGATCTGAAACATTGACGTAGAAATGACGTCACTGCAAAAAAGAGATGTCATGAAGCTTGGGAAAATTGACCAGCGAAAAATAGAAACATGCCCGCGATTGCAATAAAAATATTAAACTCATGAAGTATTGTGTCACAAAAGCTTATTAGCAACGTTTTCCCCCCTTCCTTTGGTGGCCTGGAAATTCGTAATTGTAAAAGGAAAGGTGAAACAGTTTTGCAAATTTCTCAACTCTGATTGGTTAATATCTTTTCTCAGATCAGCTGGCTATTCATTCATTCATTCATTTATGCATTCATTCACTTTTTAGGACGAATTGTAATGCATTCATTCATTTATGTTTTCATTTATTCATTCATCAATTTATGCATTCATTCATTTACGCAGTCATTTATGCATATGTATATTTATTGGTATAATATGCCAGGATGTTTTATGTACAGATGATAACCATCAGCCATTTTAGGGTCATAAATCTATGTGCCTATGCCAACTTTTGTGTAAGGCTAAGAGTAAAAAAACAACATGGAAAGAGATTCTAACCATACTTGGCCTTTTTTATGTACTTATGTAAACATGGCCTGATTTAAAAAAAAACCTTTTAACTAAGCAACCTTTTACGCTGTTTGAGTTGGAGAAATGGATGGGATAATTGAATGGAAAGCAGTTGGAAAGTTTTTAAATCTTAGATGAATAAACCCCTTTTTCACTCCAAGTATTATCTGGATTTCATGATCTACACTGTAATGTTTTGCTAGTTTATCCATTTATTCATCATTGCATTTATTAATTTTTTATGCATTTATTCATTCATCCACTCATTCATTCATTCCTTTATGTATTCGCTCATTTATTTATGCATTCATTCATTCATTAGTGCATTCATTCATTTTTTGTACTCATTAATATATTCATCTGTTCACTTATATATTCATTCATTCAATTTTTTTATGCATTCATTCTGTATTCATCTATACATCTCTACACTATATGCCAGATGAGTAATTTATTTATGTAAATGAACATGTACAAAAGTGAAACATACCTTTAGCATGATCCATCTCTCTGTCGTCACTAGCCGTTCTTGGTATTTTGCTTTGGGCATCTTCCTCTTAAAACACAAAAACATACAAAATGAATGGTTTTGCTCATTTGGGAATGTCACATTTGCTATTGTGTGTAAGAATATATGACATGTTTGTGTGAAATTTAATGCTGATTCCAAAAATGAAAAGAAAAATGGGGTGTCCCGAGGTTGTTTTCGAGATAATCAGAATTTAATGGATGCCTACGCGTGAGCTTTTGGAGCAAAAATTGCACCATCAGAAGTGATCAGAAAAAAATTAAGATTCATAAGATAATGGTCATTTTCAGACTATGATTGCATGAATCACAGCTAGTCCATGGATATTTTTGACAAAAAGACAAAGAAATACATTGATTCGTCACATTTTGTCGTTTCAGTGCTCTTAAAAAATCTCACAAAGTCAAACAAAAATCCCTACAAAAATCTATTTTTTCATGTATTAGAAAAGTTAATTTTTTCTAAAATGTTGACATAACCTAGATTTTTAGAAGTTTATTCAAATAAGCTATTAAAAAATAGAGAGTTCCGTGCATAATTTGAGGGTTTTGCCCTGTTGAAGCTCAAAACGCATATGGTCTTGTAGATTTTTCAGCGGTTTTTGAGCGCGCGCACATCGTGGGCTCAAATCGTGGGCTCAAAAGTAGGCAGTCGCCTTATGTTTAATTACTTTTAACCTTTGTGGGGCCTGCTCTTGGTTTAAAATTATCTTGTATGTATTGTTACAGTTAAGTTTAACAAACTATATACCATTTTAAAACCTGCCAACCAGAAAATATGGTAAAAAATATAATAGCATATAGTGTGGTTGCTATGGCAACACACTAGTGTTCAGGCCCCTAACAACAATTTTAGACTTTGGGTGATTACTTTATTATTTTTTAACTTGAGCAAGAAATTGTTTTACTAAATTGTTTTTCCTACGACCATAACAGATATTTTAACCTAGCCTTCATTTGATACCATCTCTCATATTTCAAAAACCTGCACAATGCCCAAAACCGCCCGTAAAAAAACGGATGTTACTTAAAAAATTCCACCAACAATTATGAGCGAGCTAACCTGAATGCCAGTCTAGATTCTTTACTACTAAACAGAAAAAATGTTACAAATTCTAACAAAAAATCCTTGAAATGTTTTTGAAAAACAAAAATCACTATTTTTGAAGTCTTTTTCAAAGCCAAAAATCAAAATCACTCTTTATCATTGAATCATTTTTACTTCAATGTTATGTTTAAACTCAAAAATAATGCTTAAAGTTTGAGAATCTGACTTTTGATTTTAGACCTTACTTTGCCATCAATTCTTTCTACAACAGCGAGCAACGGTCGTTTTTCTGGAGGTACTTCGTCGACACTCCATTCTTCACTCATCTGCATCACAATGCATCAAGGGAAATCCTTTCAAATTTTAGCATGGAGTCATCCCTTCCTCATCTTTTTATTTTTATTTTTTTAATACTTGTCAAGCCACTAGGTCTTACCAATGAAATATCAGCCTCACAGCATTCTCCATGAGTCAAATATTTGAGAAAAGGCAAAGTAGAACCTGGTCGTCCAACTATTTACGAGCTTAAAGGATAATAAGCCTCAAGCAATATGATGTTTTACCCCCGTCTCTAGACCATAATCCTTTTCACACTGCTTTTGTTCTTTAATTATGACTATTGTTCCTGTATTCTCTAAGGAATCAAAAATTTTAACATGAAAGAATTTTAAAAACTATTATGGTCTAGAGACGGGGGTAAAACGTCATCTCGCTTCAGGCTTATTTGCACCAAAAATTCTCAAATGTACTGAGTACATGAATGAGCAAACTTTTGGCAATAAAATCTCTTGTATAATCTTAGTTCTGCTAGATCATGCTGATTTAAGCTGTTCTAGGGCTTTATGAAGCCCTCCAGCACTCAATAGATGGACAGAACGGCTCTGAAAATTTTCATTTTTCAAAATACCTCCAAATTAAGCAGCCGTTGCTTTATACAACAAATGTTTGTTCACTGGAATATCACACCACTGGTGAACTTTGTACCTCATTTGCATCCAAACATCTTAGTAAGTGACACATTTGCATATGCAGACCCCTCACAATCCTATGCTTTGCGTATTCACGAGTTAAAAATGATAATGTCAATCAAAACTCCAAATTTGGTTTTGCTAGGGCTTGGAGGACGATTAGGTCCAGAAAAACACTAAAAAACTCAAAAAATGCCCAGGAGTCAAAGGGTTAAAGACTGGTGGGTTTTTAAGTTTAGTGTTTTTTTGTTTCGGATTGTGATCGAGAGATATGGTGTGAGGTATGCACTTGTTTCATAAAACGTTGTTAAAATAAATTATGCAAACTTTGTTTAAAGAAAATTTTAAGAAGTCTCACCTAAAAACCCATCTTTGAATAAAGCAGGATACACGTCACCATTACTATTCATGGACAGTACACCAACAATCTTATGATTATATCTTGGAATACCAAGAATGTGGTGTGAATACTCCTTAATAATCACTGGTGCACCTTTAGCTCTCTTCACATTAAAGCCTTCTTTGCTTACATTACTCAGCTTGTATGATCCTCCTTGGTTTTCAAACTGCAGCTCTACTTTCAATTCACCTTCAAACACACATGCAGTCAGCTTCCTGTGTTTTTTTATCTCTTTCTCAGTAAGAACTTTATATTGCAGAGAATACTTCTTCTCCCCTTCAAACACAACTGTGTTAACATCTGCTTGTTTATGACTTTCAATACTCTTAACTTTCACTGGATCCTTCTGCTTGGGTTTTGGCTTCCATCGATGAACCACAATTTCATCCAAATGTGCATCTATACCATCTGGGAAGATACTGGGACTTGTTATGAGAACTATATCTTCTTTCTCTGGCATGTATATCTTTGTAGCAAACCCAAGTTCATTGAATTCTTTTGTATCTTTATTTATTATTTCTAATCTAACTATAGCTTTCTTATGTTTGTCTTCCAAATAGAGAGCCATTTTAATGCGGAACTGCCTGTTGAAGGAAAAAATAAAACATCTTACTTGAAAAAATGGCAGAGTCATAGTTCTCAAAAGCCGAATTCTTTCAATAATTAAGCCAAATACCATTTCTCTAGAGCTAATCCTATAAAACGTGAAGGAAAACAAACAAGAAATACATACATAATTGAAAATCTACTGTAGCCAAGTGAACTTGAACAAACATTTTTTTCAGTTGTATTTTATAGTTGAGCATGCCCTTGTGTGTTTTGAAAGTAATGTGATTGTATTGTGGATTGTATCATGGACAGAGACACAAGAGAGATCGTTGACGTGTTGTCCTGTTGTATTGTGACGAGAAACAGAGACTTTGTATTATTATTTTGTCGTTCCTGGTAGAGTCAGTTTTATTTACAGATGTGTAACTCCTTCATGGGAGTTATTAATCAATCTACCGTGTATTTGATTTTCATTGTAAAGTTCAACTTGTCCTGAATAATGATTGATCATTATATTCTGAACTCAGTTCAAGTTCTTTGTCATCAGCTGTCAATCAAAACTGTTCATCTATGTAACATAAGATGGTCGCGTGACCTCTATAGTCTCGTGATCTGTCGACACACCTTAGGATCTCTTGGGTGTTGTATTATCCTACGACAATTCTAGATCATAGCACTAAATTCGTTAAAAAAATACGCCAAACTGGAAACCAAATGTTTGTGAAGCCATCGGGTACCAAACATATCACAGATTTAAGAAAAATGTTCAATAAAAACATTATAGAATTGAAAATCACTAAGCTTGAATAGAACACTACGACACACAGAATAGTCTAGAAAATCATAGAAATATATGAGAAAAAAGATTAAAATACGATACTAAATTAAGAAATTATACACCTAGACGTTTGATAAATGGTTTTAGGTTTCAAATAAACCATTCGTACGATTCTGTCCGAGTTAAGAAAGAAAAGAAAACTTTGGAAACTTTGCCAAGACCTGCGCCAACACCCATATTTACAGCATCCTTCGATCTATGATCAAAACTGTTCACAAACAGACGATATCAACCCAACTTAACTGCTTGGAATCCACATTCTTACTTCATTATTCTACAAGCACCAACCTATCTTGATATTTCGGTCAAATGAGGTTTTTACAGGCTTTCAAATCAAACAGTTACAAGTTCAACTCTTCCATGATCAAAGCTGTGTATTGTAGAACCTTACAGTAAATCTTATCTAGAACATACTAAGAGATCTACTATATCACACGTAACTAATGTATTTATGCACTGATTGATACAAATTAACACGTATAACTTACTTGAAACGCGAAGAGAGGAGGACAAGAACGAGTGACTAAACGCTTGCTTCTCTTTCACCAGACAAACAGGAAATGCAAATCAGCAGATAACAGAAAGAAAGACTGGTACGAGAAGGTGTGTTTGGGTGGTGTCGGCCTTGGGGGGAGGAGGGGGAAGGGAAGGAAATACCAAAATGCTGTAAACACTTCTTAAAACATTATGTAGAAGAGGAATCTAAACAAGCCAATGCTTGGAATTTTCTTTGCTGAAAAATGTGTTTAAAGAACCAATAAGTAAGACTTTTTTTAAAATATATGTAGATGTGAGGGGAGGGGTGGTGGTTATTATTAGCAACGTACTCGAGAAAAGGAAGGGAAGGGAGGGTAAGGCTTTGTTCTTTTGAACTCTGTTATCATGAGGGGTCATTGTCAATATTAGAGAGTTTTAGATTTACAGTCACTGCAAATGTGAAACGTCAGTTGACCAGTGAAAAATTGTTTCAAATAGCTGAGAAAGAATCGCAAAAAAGTTCAAGTAGTAAAAAAAAAAAAAAGAATAGTTGTCTTTGGTAAGAAATTTTGCAAGAGGTTAAGTTAAACACATGAAAACGTGGTCACGTTTGCTGTTTGCGGGGAGAAAAAAAATCAAAAAAATCAATCTAAAACTCTCTAATACCAAAGCAGGGGAGGGGAGGGTAAAATACCTAGTTACAGTCTCTTCTTGTTTCTGCAGCCATGGCTTCAGTGAGAAAATAAATTTATGAACACAGTTATAAATTGGATTGACTGGATATCAACCACAGGTAGACCATGCTGCGTCAGGAGAACAATGAATTGCAAAAAAAAAAAAAAAAAGAAAACCTTCGATATTATTAACAAAGTTGATTAATAAAATTTTTAATTTTCACATGTAGATTAGTGTACTTTTATTTATATTTATACTTTATATTGTTTATGAAAGTGAATGGTTATGATTGTCATTTAATACACCACGATGAAACCCTTCTTCAGTGTGTACAAGTCTTAGATGCTGTTTACACCAAGTTTAAGGGTGATCCTGATGCTAGGGACAAGTATTTCCCCTTACTACAGTGTGTACAAGTCTTAGGTGCTGTTTACACCAAGGTAGGGTGACCCTGATGCTAGGGACAAGTCTTTCCTCTTACTACAGTGTGTACAAGTCTTAGGTGCTGTTTACACCAAGGTAGAGTGACCCTGTTGTTAGGGACAAGTCTTTCCCCTTACTACAGTGTGTACAAGTCTTAGGTGCTGTTTACACCAAGGTAGGGTGACCCTGTTGCTAGGGACAAATCTTTCCCCTTACTACAGTGTGTACAAGTCTTAGGTGCTGTTTACACCAAGGTAGGTGACCCTGTTGCTAGGGACAAATCTTTCCCCTTTCTACAGTGTGTACAAATCTTAGGTGCTGTTTACACCAAGGTAGGGTGACCCTGATGCTAGGGACAAGTCTTTCCCCTTACTACAGTGTGTACAAGTCTTAGGTGCTGTTTACACCAAGGTAGAGTGACCCTGATGCTAGGGACAAGTCTTTCCCCTTATCTCTTGCAGTAGCCTACTACATGCGAAAAGGGGCTTCAGTATTGTCCAGTATGGTTGGCCTTTCTGCACACTGGAAATACGTCATCATGTTTAACGACATAACATCTGGGACCCTGAAGAGAATAGATGGACCCAGTTTGTTCAATAATAGTTTCTCTAATATCTAAGTGTCTTGATGCTGAGTGTGTACGATAAACAGGATGCATCCTGGTCTAACTTGGGTATGAACATGAATAAAACACTTATCTGAGATGTTTGTACCCAAACTAGACCACAATGCACCCTGTTTCTTTTCCCAGGTCTCGCTATCATCAACACCATATAAGACATGATGAACAACAGATAGTTGTACCCAAGCTACACCACATTGTACCATGTTCACTATCTCAGTAAGGGATCTATGTTCTTTCTATGTTCTTTCTATTTAACGACCATACGTCATATGATGTATTCCTAATATGGTGATGCCAGTCACCATTTTTCACAGATATCCCTACCCCACCTTATTCCTTATATGGAAAAGTGTGAGTGATGTTGGACCAATCAGGTTCCATATCGTTATATGGTAATGAATAAAATGTGTTGGCCAATCAGGTTGCATGTCCTTATATGGTGAAGGCCTACACGTGGTGATTAAAAGAGTTGGTCTCAACGCTGTACTGTCGCTTCCAGTCCACTCGTTTGGGTCTTATTAGACCAAAGAAACTAAAGCCAAAAAAATCAGCAATGTTTCCAACGATAGTCCGGCTGAAAGGAAAAATATATATATACTAAGTAGGTCAGATGATATATTGTGATTCACAACAAATAGACCTTTTTAGCTTCAGTGTAATGTTTTCCCATTGTGTAGTGAATAAAGGTTTCTCCCCTCTCTTTTTCTGATTTCCTCCAGGGTGGGGTAGGGATATTTATATACAAGTAAGTCTGACAATGTAGGTGTAATGTTCCCATTGTGTAGTGAATAAAGGTTTCTCCCCTCTCTTTTTCTGATTTCCTCCAGGGTGGGGTAGGGATATTTATATACAAGTAAGTCTGACAATGTAGGTGTAATGTTTTCCCATTGTGTAGTGAATAAAGGTTTCTCCCCTCTCTTTTTCTGATTTCCTCCAGGGTGGGGTAGGGATATTTATATACAAGTAAGTCTGACAATGTAGGTGTAATGTTTTCCCATTGTGTAGTGAATAAAGGTTTCTCCCACCTCTCTTTCTGATTTCCTCCAGGGTGGGGTGGGGTAGAGATATGGATATTTTTTGTAGTCACACATTTAATTGACATGTTATTCCCTTGAGTATTATTTCTTTCTCCATCTTCATCATTCATTATTTCCAGTTTTCTATCTCAGACCAAGAGTCATTCCCTTGAGTATCATTTCTTTCTTTATCAGTAATGTTTCCATTTCAGACCTCATGTCATTCCCTTGAGTATTATTTCTTTCTTCAGCAGTAATGTTTGCCCATCTCATACCATGTCATTCCCTTGAGTATTATCTCTTTCTTTATCAGTAATAGTTTCACATTTTGGACCACATGTCATTCCCTTGAGTATTATTTCTTTCTTCATCAGTAATAGTTTCACGATTCGGAATACATGTCATTCCAGTGAGTATTATTTCTTTCTTCATCAGTAATAGTTTCCCATTTCAGACCACATGTCATTCCCTTGAGTATTTCTTTTGTTTAACAGTTGCGCATGAATATGAATACAACTCAAACAAAGGATCTTAATCTCAATTTAATAACACATGTTGTGAAATACGATAACATTAAAGAGGTGTGTGATATTGGTTTACCTGAAGGGACTTTTGGGTACACCAGTATGATCCATCATGTGGGAATAACGACCCATATTGAGACGCTCGTTTGTTGTCATGCCAACCCAGAACAACTGATAGATTAATAAGAATATAATAAAGATTAATCTCACTGCTGCCGTGATATTGTGATGATATGCTTCCCATGATCCTCACTGGTCACAGCTTTGTTGTGTTTATCAATTAGTAACTTTATGATCAGAGGTATGTTTAGGTTAAAGTTTGCATTGCAGTGCATTGTGGGATTGTTTTAAATAGATCCACAATGCATTGCAAGGGTTCTATAGAAAACTATACATGGCAATACTTGTCACTACCCCTGACCTGTACTTCTAGCAAACAATAGCTAAGACCACAGCGCATGTCAATAATGGACATAACAACTGACCTGATAAGACTGACAAAAGAACAAGGCTCCACTACTGGTGACCTATACTCTAGCAAACAATAGCTGAGACCACAGCACATGTCAATACTAGACATAACCACTGACCTGATAAGACTGACAAAAGAACAAGGCTCCACTACTGCTGACCTATACTCTAGCAAACAATAGCTGAGACCACAGCACATGTCAATACTAGACATAACCACTGACCTGATAAGACTGACAAAAGAACAAGGCTCCAACCCATAAGAAGTGAAACATGGCGTTACCAAAACCCCACGACACCCATGGAGAACAATGAGCGCTACGAGAAATAGCATCCCACCAGCCACCGGTGTATCCACTGCACACATTGATGTAATCTAAACAACAGACATGAATCAATGGTAGTTAATCTGAGGTTAAGGAGAGACTGAGACAAATTGGCATTGCAGTGCATTGTGGGATTGTGGAAACAGCTTTTATCAAAGTGAACAGATTTGACCCTTCAAAATGTTTAAATTGTTACAGCTGGTGACCCCACT
Organism: Actinia tenebrosa; assembly: GCF_029948245.1. Lineage (NCBI taxonomy): Eukaryota > Metazoa > Cnidaria > Anthozoa > Actiniaria > Actiniidae > Actinia > Actinia tenebrosa. Next base: position 12,112,551 of record NW_028292570.1, on the reverse strand, counting down.
AAAGCCCCACCCCCCTCTCTCCAAAAAAAACAATTTTCCTTAGCAGAAGAAGCAGACACCATCTTGGAAATAACATATGACACCTAAATTGATAAGTTTTACACCGTAGTGAAAATAGAAAACTGACGTTTCGGATGTTAGTCCTTCGTCGGAGTCAATGATTGACTCCGACGAAGGACTAACGTCCGAAACGTCAGTTTTCTATTTTCACTACGGTGTAAAACTTATCAATCTACGATAACTGTTTCATTAGAAACACCGACGCAGTCCACGCTAGTTTCACTAGCAGCAGCAGTAAGGGGGACTCGCGATCGATGCCGTATATTTGCGGGTTTAACCCGCGGAATTCCGAACGCGGGTACAGCAGATTTACGGGATTTCCCGCGGTGTGTCCTTACTGCTGCTCGTAAACGGAGGTTAAAATATTTGTTGGATATACGATGCACGAATGTAAGAAGTTCGTTAACGACTTTTGCATAATTTGTCTAAGACCTAAAGTTATCGTACCTAAGCCAGAACCCTTTTGGTGTTGTGGTAAAAAAATGCAAATAGAAGACGACACGTCAGCACAGTGTTACGAGTGTGGTAAGAATATTCGTAATGCCGTACCAAATGCTACCAGAGAGCAATATTACGCCAATGGAGGTCGTAAGAAAACGCCATATAAGAGAATAAAATACTTCAGGGACTGGATGAGTCATATCCAAGGTCTTCGACCGGTATATTTAGACGATGAAGTAAGGGAGAAAATCATAGACCATTTAGAAGAGCCAACCCCACAAAGTCTACGGAAAACGCTGAAAAAATTAAAGCTAGGAAAATATTACAAAGCTATTCCCTATCTTTTGTCTGAAATTACCGGTAAGTCTATTCCTGAGGTTTCTGATATGACAAAAGCCGAGTGGATGTTTTGTCGGCTGGATAAGGATATTCCTTATTACCCTGACGTAATCTACAAAATATTTCACGAAATCGACCCCAACCACCCCCTCTTGGGATGGATTCCAAGAAGATAGTGAATCTTATGGCATAAGATTACGCTGTCGTTCGATATGTAAACGAAATCCTGTCGCGCTCTTTTCAAAGCAGATGTCTACTGAGCGAGCTTTCTTTGTAGCTCCTCTTTTGCCTCCTGGTAGATCTTTTTGCGAGATTCCTCGGAAAGATCTTTCACGATGGTTTTTTTATTGCCCGACTTTAACTCCCCGTATTTCTTTTCCTCCGCGAGGATCAAAGAAAACTCCACGTCGTCGATTTTGCGGTCCCGTAAAGCCTGGGAGACCAAGTCGGCGATGGTGTTAGCCTTTGCTTTTGCTAGGGCTATGTGAGTGTCATGCTTGGATATCTTACAGGACAACTGTTTCATAATGCCTGTTGTAACAGTGGAGACGATGCCGCAGGCCGCTCCAACGCTAGCCAAAGGAACGCCAACGACTATTCCAGGTCCGGTGAGTGAGGTAGCAACGCCGGTGCCTGTAAGAGCCACGGACATGGAGCCGGAAGTTATCGCTATTTTATGTAGCGTGCTTCGGGCTCTGGCGTACTTTTTTCTAACCTCCTCATAGTGTTTTGCCTGCCCTTCCAAGTAAGCCAGGATTAAGTTTGCTTTATTAAGCCTGAAATTCTCCGCGTTTAATTCGTTAGGTTCCTTAGGAAGTTCAGGATAAAGTGGAGGTGCTGATGGTATAACATCCATTATATATACTAATGTACGACGCTTTTGGGAATGATATTGAGGAGCAGCCACATCACGACAACAGGGATTATGCCAACTGGAGAGCATTTAGGAAGATGTTTCCACATGCAGACCCCACTAAGTTCGAGCGTAGACCCGATGGGATTTACTTCAACGGCTCTAGGATGTACAGCAATGCGGACTTGGAGCCAAAGAAACCAAAACCCGAGCATAAAGAAAGGCAACCTAATTTCCCGGAGAATTTATTACCGGCAACGGAGGATTACCCATTTTACGATAACAAAGGCGGCGCAAATGACTTTGCTAAGATGGTTACCTCTTTGGAGATTCCCGTGGGTCCTACGACTTTCAAGACAAAAGTCAGAGACATCTTTAGAGAAACTGCCATGAAACATACCTCAGGGAAAGAATCCAGAGAATGGTTATCAGGTCCCAACATGCGGTATTGGCCGCAGCAGTTAAACTTTGCTGTCTGGGCTGCTACTAAAGGATGCGGTATAGCCGCGGACATGTTCCATATTCCTTTCCTGCGATTTCACGTTGCTTTTACTATTCGTAGGATATTGTTTGAGTTAGGAGCGCCGCTTCCTGGTGACACTGTCTTTAACCCAAAGGATAACAAATATGACAAAGTCGCATGGGAGCGATTAAGGAATGAGTTTAAGCTTACCAACCCTGATTTTCGCAACAAAGAGGGTGCCGCCCATGGTTTAGGAGAGACTTACACCTATGCTTCGTATGTTGGCGCCAGCATAGAAACTCCAGGCATGGGGTATCCTAGCAGATGGGAATTCTCCGACTTAGGGGGTAAAGCGTCAAAAGGTGACTTGATTTACTTCATAGAAAGCAAAGAGAAATATCCTTGGGCGCCTTTCTTTGCCGCAAAGGGCATTGGACTGAAAAACCTAGCAAGGATTAACCGCAGTATTGAAGCCTTTGTTTACTGCATTCTAGGAGCACAGGTTAGCACTCGCAGCCCCATCGTAGATGCCAGCGGTGCGTCACAGGAAACGCAACAAGTATTCCTTGTCCTCTTCGAAAGCGCTGTTATCGAGAATGAGATTTCTAAGTCAGTTCAAAGATATCAACTTGCGGTGCAGCAATCTAAAGTGCGGCTAGATTACGCCTTGTCGCCCGGTTGTTGGCTAATGCCAAGTAATTTGGTCATCAACGCCGATTCCGTCGTGGGTTACAACAACAAACTTCAACGAGCTACTAAGGATATGAAGTTTGGGGTGAATGACGTGAACTCTGACATGACCAAGGGCATTCCTCACTTCGTAGAGGAGCCAAAAAAATCACACGAAACGAAGCTACCCGTAGTTAAGGTATCAAAGAAGGTTTTACCTGCGATACCTGAGGAATATGACCACGACTTACTAAAAGCTGGCTTGGTTGTTGCGACTGTTGGCCTGGGGTATTATATATGGATGTAAGCAACCCACATGTGGATAAGAGAGGCCCTAAAGGTGACGAAGGACCACGCGGGCCAGCTGGCCCAATGGCGCGAAAGTATACCATAGATTTACCATCGTCAGTCACAGTCGATAAGTATATCCCGAATCACTCGAGCTTTTATACGGATGTGACCGTAAGTCCGGGAGTCACGAAGAATGCCACTTATTTCGATACTTTCGCACTGGATTTCGTATTAGACGATGATCCAAATAAATGGACTTTTACATACTTAGTGAACATGATCGATAGAAAATGGTATGCTTTTTGTCCATATCCAGACTACGTAATGAGAGTGACTCCGTTTATGGGTACCATGAATTTCTATAAAATAAGAGGTAACATTAAACTAACTAGATTCGAAATGTTTAAATTATTAATATAATGGCGATGAACAACCCTTACGTAACTGGAGTAGATTGTGTTTATACGACTTACACAGGCGAGAAAAAATACACCCAGAGCTCTTGGGTTGATGTCACGGGCATGTCCGTGAATTTGAACTACTCGGGAAAGAAGTTAATCCTTTGTACTATTTGCATTGGCACGAGCAGCCACGCCAACGTGGGCTTCAGGTTTCTAGATGAGAATGGTATACTGCAGCCTATGCGCGTGAAGACAAACAACAGGGAGCCTGCGCATTTTTCCGTAGAGCCAAACCCAGCCAGCCTTGAAAATCATTCCGTTTGGACTTTCCACATGGTCGCCGATTGCCATGGGAAGGTAAAGCTGCAAATGCGCGTAGACGATACGGGAAAGGTTACGGTAAATAGCATAGAGGATCAAAGAGATAAGCCTTTTAACCACGCAACCATTAGCACTTTGACGGTGGTGAGTCTCTAGAAGCAAACTATGTTTGCTGAAATATATGAACCCACACACAAAGGAGGATTGGTTTTCCTATTACTTAGAAGATAAGAGCCACTATGCGGATAAATGGTATGATACCGAATTGTGGGCAGAAGTTGGTGGTTTGGGATTGATTATGTGTACCATTAGCATTAGTGGCTGGAATAGCTGCAATGTGGGGTTAAGGCTAGTTGATGAAACCAACAACCCATTGCTACCTTACAGGAAAAAAGATAAGGCCCGGCATTCGGCTCATTTTTCGTTTGAGTCCCCAACGAAAAGCGCGGAGAACCTAACGTCGGTGACTTTTCATATGATAGCTAATTGTCAATATGCAAAGCTTCAAATTCGTCCCAGCGATGCCCTTAACGCAAATCCTAAGTATGCCGGCTTCGTTGGGATAAACGCCGCTTATTCTACGCATGATTCTCCTGCAGATGCTACTTGGAGTCATAAGCCCATTAGCACCATGACTGCTATGCCTCTGATACCAAATTGCCAAGGTGGCGCGAATACTATCTTTACTTATCCCCAGTCGAGGACGCCTGACGACGATAAGCCCCCAGCAACGCACAAGGACAAGGCTAGCCCTTCACCTTTTTGAGGAGGACCACCCCAATAGCGACGACCAAGATCCAAATGTTATTCCCCACGAACTTTAACAGTTCGCCGCCGGCCTTAAGTGCCAAGGAAACAACCGAACCCAGCAGCCCAGGTAAGCCGGCTGCCATCTTTTTTCCCAAGTCCGTTAGTCCACTGCCTAATTTCTTTACGCCCGCGCCTGTAGCCTTAAGCGCGGATATGATCACGCTTACTGCGACGCTAATAGCAATCGAAAATGCCAGCGGCACACCATACTTCAAGAGGGCCCTTTTTATTTTTTCCTTGGTGGTAAGTCCCAACTCTGTTTCCAGGTTGTCCCTTTGCGCCTGCAACTCCGCAATCCTTTCCTCTAAGGTTCCCACCAGCGCCCTAGCTGCCTCCCTTTCCCCATCAGCGCGAGTATGATCGTCGATTATTTCCCGTTGCTCTTGTATTTGCCTTTCCAGGTCCTCTATGGCTTGCTCTCTTTGTCTTAATTGCTCCTCCTTAACGATGATTTCCGTGTTTAACCGCCGCTCTTGCATTACCGAGGCTTCCAGCTCCGCACCCACGCGTCTAAGTTCGGAGTTCCTATCTCCGATGTCCATGACTGCGCGGTTGAAGTTATTTCTAGCAGCATCCCTTTCGCGCAGCAGTAATCCCAGGCGGCGCTTAGTGTCCTCGTCTTCCGCTTCGTTAGTTTCTCGTAATTCCTGTATTGCTCTTATGTATGCCTCATCCTTATTATCCATATCTCGTTTTAGATCTTCGATATATTCCGCCTGCTGCTGCAATTCGGCTGTTTTTTCTTCTAATTGCTCCGTAAGTTCGTCAAGTCGTTCCCTATGTTCGTTTATGAGTTCTTGCTGCGTTTTTTCTTCCACGTTGAGGGATTCTAAAGACTGCTCCAACTGCAGTGCAGCGCTGCTGCCCGACGGCGTACTCGTTAGCTTTTCCTCTACGTTTTCCTTGGTAGCTCGTATTTTTGCGAGCTTTCCTTGATCCCTATCCAGAATTCCAGCGATGGCATGCATTTGACTGGTAGCCTTGGGGGTCTTAATGCCTTTAAGGAATTCATCCTGTAGCCTCATAGTTTCCTTACTAGTTAACCTGGACAGCACGGATAAGTCAGGTCTACCCAGTGCCGTTGTTATTTCCTTTGGTAAGGCATTGTTAAGTGCGTCAGACTTTTTGCTTTGATAAAAGTCGTACCACTTTTCCCTGCCTACGTAACGTATTTGAATTTGCCCCTTAGGACCCTTTTGGAATTCTAAAAGGGTCTTACTGGCTTTAGGATACCTCTTACGTACGTCGGTAAACAGCTTTTCGGGTACCGTTTCACCGATAGCTGCCATTAAAGTTGGAGGAATTCGGGGGTCGGTAAAGAACCTTCCTTTTCTGTCGCGGATGACGTAAACCTTAGCGCCGCTTCTAGCAAGTCTACCCATGATTAGTTCCCTACCGTATTCATCTTCTTCGAACATCAACTGCGCTCTTTCAGGCATCCACTCGGGTAGTAGCTCCTGAAGCCTTTCGAAGTCGTCTGGCGGTTCTTCCATGGATTCATCCATTTCCGCTTGTACTCTTCGCAACCACTCGTCGCTGGGAGCTTCAGGAACTAATCCCAAGTCGTCCATTCGCATGTAAGGTGGGGGGGGGATTTACCGGGGTTTTCCCTTTTGAACCTGTCCGTAAGGCTACGTAAGGCGCCGCGGGCTTTTGAACCGTACTTGCGACGTAGCTTTTCAAAGAAGCCCGGCTTATCCGCTTCCGGCAGCAGGGTTTCGTACTCATCGTCGTTAATGTCTACTTGGCCTTCTTCGGTAAGGGGATCAAAATCCGTTCCTTCTACTTCCATTATATATGATAAGCTCAAAGTTAAATCCCAACGCATTACCTAAGCAGGTTGGCGGACTGAAAGCGGAACGCACCTTTCACCGGGTCACATTCACACCTTCTAGCGCAAAGCCAGGGGAGACGCTGTACGTAGGCGTGCCCCGCCTAACAGATAACCTAGTATTGGTACCCGGCACTTTGGCTTTAAGGTTCGACCTAGCGGTGCAGCCCAGCACCAAGGACAAGCGCTATACCGTCAATAATGTGGGTAGGAACCTCGTCTCTAAGATGAGAATCAAGTTCGCAGGGGAATCCCTCTTGGATTTGAATAGGTACGATTTGTACACCACGTATAAGGATCTGTGGCTAACAGCCTTCGACCGTGCACAAAAGATAGAGCAGGGAATTGGAAGCGTTATCCTTCGTAAGCTTCGCAGCGATACTAACCCCGCGCCTACGGACTCCAGTGGAGCAACCGCAGTAGCAGACGCAACGAGGGTAAAGACCGCCTATGGTAGCAAGTACGTTATCCCTTTGGATTTCGAAGTAATTACGAGTCATGGTGTGTACTACCCCAGGCAGTTATCCGAGTTACAGTTTGAAGTAACCTTGGCGGACACTACGAACGTCATAGGAGGCATGGACACCGCAATTAGCGGGGCTGTTGATCCTTATTCTATCACCAACTTAGAGCTACAGTACGAAACGGTGTACAGCGAAGAGCTGGCCCGTAGCGCCGGTATGGAGTACAGCTCTGGCAAGGCTTTTCTTTACGACCACGTAGTGATGTATAAGACATTTAGCTTCTTGGATAAGACGGATGAGGTTATCAACCAAAGCATTAACCTCCCCCGAAGAAGTCTCACGGGGTTAATGTTGGTGTTTGCTAAGCCCTACGAGGCCGGTAAGCGCGACTCCGAGGCCTTTCACAACCCCAACATTACTAACGTGGGGGTAAATATCAACGGAGTCCCAAACAAGGTTTACTCCCAGGGAATAAAGCCCGCAGACGTTTACAGGGAGGCAAAGCGCAAGTTTGGCGACCAAATTAACCCTGAGGAATTCTTTAAGGATAAGTACACGCTGTGGATTGATATGCGCACCATTAACGACGAAGACCTGCATGGTCAAGGCCTCCGTTTAGTAAATACGCAGGACGGCATAACATTGGAGATCAAGCGCACCAAAAACACCGATGCCGGCGACGGTGATAAGATAAACTGCTACGTTTTCGTGGTGTCTGACGCGCAACTGAGCGTAGAAATGAATCAGCTAAAGAGTGTTGCCTATTAATGACTTCGTTGCCTCAGCCATTCTAAAAATAAAATATCGTTGGTATATAATGCTTCGCGTATTCGAAAACAACGAAACCAAACTGCAAGTCGTGCAAGGCGATAAACTGTACTTTAAAGCAAAGGAAGTGGCGCTGGCATTGGGTTACGCAGACCCAAAAGATGCGATTAAGGTGCATGTTCGTGATAAATACAAGGTAAGGCTTAGTGAACTCAAGGTGGAGGTGAATCGCCTCCCCTTTACTACGCAACCAAATGCCGTGTTTATCTCCGAATCTGGGTTGTATCAATTGATATTCAGTTCAAAGTTACCCAAAGCGCTGAAATTCCAGGATTGGGTCTTGGAGGACGTACTTCCTACGCTTAGAAAAACCGGTAAGTACGAAATAGAGCGACGGTTTGACACACCCAACAAATTAATCTTTAAGATAGAAAATGAGTTCGACCTGCATAAGAAAGTTGTCGATTACATCCGCCGCTTTTACCCTCAAATGCTCATAGCACCAGGCTTAGGTGAACTACAGGATTCTGACAGCAAACGCATAAAGTGCTGGCAGAAAGGCTACCAACGCGGTCAGCCTGACCTACTCATCTTGAATGCACACTCACGATACCGCGGTTTCTGCATAGAGTTGAAGACTCCCAAAGGTAATGGGGTATTATCTGACAGTCAACGCCAACTATTGGAAAGGTACAAGCAGAATGGTTATAAGGTGTTAATCAGCAACGACTATGATGACCTATGTCGTGCTGTTAGCGACTATGCACGAGGCATTCGTATTCCCTGTTTGTGGTGTCGTAAGCGCTTCAAGACTGTGGAGACAAGGGCAACGCATTTAAAGATATTTCATAGATATAATGAGGCTGAATCTGATACATTGGCGTGACCTGATAGAAGGCGTAGCATACGAAATAAAAAATTACGTCGTCTTCGAAGACATCGACCGTTTACGGTTAGTCCTCAAAGACTTAGAAGGCAAGGAATATTCCCTTTGGGCGCCGGATTGCGTGCGGTACGTAATTCAAGGTGAGGAATTCACCCACTTACGCAGCTATGGTAAGGTAAATGGCCGATGGAAGTTTGACATTGAAAGAAGAGTCACTCCATCTCCTCTTTGTAGTTAAGCGCCCGCTGCGCTTTAGGATCCGCGGAGCACCAATGGGATCCTTCGGAGAATACCCTGTCGCAATGAAGGCAGGTGTATTTTTTACGCGGCGGCTTACAAGGGGTAATGCAGTCGGCAGGTAGTTCGCAAGTAATACAGTCCATATATTGAAAGGGTAATTAGAATACCTCCCAGAAAGGCAGCTACCTTTAAAAGGGGTCCTTATTTTTATTGTTGTTTTGTTGATGATACTTAACAAACAACAAGAAAAATAAGAATGGGATTTGAGACTCTTTGCACAAGTCATACTTTACTACGTCTCTTGACGAAAAAAAGGTAGTGACGATCCGCTCTTCTTTTAAAAGGGTTCTTATCCTGCAACCTCCTTTAAAAGGGGTTCCTATTATTCTTGTTGTTTTGTTAAATGTTGATGATACTTAACAAACAACAAGAAAAATAAGATCAGGATTTGAGACTCTTTGCACAAACCCTATCTTACTATTTTAGTTCCCTTCCTAACTTCTACGGGCTTTCCTTGCCACCTCGTTACTGGCATGCCAAGCATCAAAGCGATCTAAGTACTCTTTAAAGCCACCTTGACCCTCATACAAACACTGCCAAATATGTTGACCGCTCCTTTGACAGCCGCAGCGCTCACAGTTGGCTTCCCAGTACTCTCTATCTTCCCACCTTACGCCTTCTACGTGATCAAACTCCGCAAACGTTTCGTCTATTTCTTTCTTCCTTTGCGTTAACTCTTTCGTGGTGTCAACCGGACAACATCGGGCGGCAACGTCACCGTGCTCCTCACATGCTACGCCCAGCAGATCGTAATTACCGTAGCATCTATGTCGGTGCCAGGCGTCGGTAACGTCCTCGTCGCAGCGCACGCATACGTTCTTTAAACAAACCCTTCTGCTACGATGGTACTCCAACGCCTGCGCGCTGCTAAACTGCTTATCACAGTCTTCGCAAACGGTAACGTTGCTTACTTCCTTACTGCATACCCGTCTTTCGACGTGATATTGCAATCTTTGCTTGCTGCTGAACTCCCTTTCACATTGCTTGCACTTCATTATAACTAAGTGTTATTTAAGCCTTATAAGGGATACTTAATAAAGTCCTGCACGCTTTCTTTTGCCCAACCGGCCATCGTCAAAAGCGCGCCAAACCTTTCCGCGCGCTTCAGACCGCACATTTCATCGTACAACTCCTGCACGCGCTCTTTTAACCGATCGATCTCCTCCCTTTGCATTTCTATGGTGTCTCTTTTATCTTTTGCGTCGGTGGCAATCCTTCTTACTGCGTCCACTGGGTCCATCGTATATATAATGAACCATATTCCCTGCAATGCTCTGATAGTAGGACCCACCGGCTGCGGCAAAACGCAGTTCGTCGTGGTGCAGCTATTAGGACCCTTTAGATACCGCTTCGACTATATTGTGTTATTATGCCCCACCTACGTGAATAACCGCACCTGGACGGGCATAGGAGTGAAAGATGACGACTTCTTTGTGGACATACTGGATCCTAACGAGTTATCCAGCCATTTGAAGTTCTGGCACAAGCAATTCCCTAAAGATACGCAAACCTTGCTCATACTGGATGACATCGCCTGCGGGGACGACGTAAAAAGGCGCACCTCCGAGCTCGTTAAGCTCGCCTTTAGCGGCAGACACGACAATATCAGCGTTTGGCTGCTCTCGCAGCAGCTTACCAGCGTCTCTAAGCCCTTCAGGGAAAACATAGGTTCACTTGTCGTATTTTATACTCCGAGCCGGAGTGATCTGGAAACCATCTTAAGCGACTACGGCGGTGAGATATCCAAGGAACAGTTACACGAATACATGCGGCATTTAAAGACGCACCAACATTCCAAGATGATCTTCTCTTTGAGGTTTCCCTACACGGTTGGATCTATGATTCCTAATGTATATGGACATTGAGCAGCTCTTAGATGAAGTCCCCGCGCAGTTAGATGAAAGTAACCTCAAGGAACAACTTAACATCCTTGTGTCATCGGGGAAGTGTAAAGAAATGATAGGCAAGGAACTTACCCATGAGCAGGTTAATAAGTTGTCAGAAGAGGAAGTCAAGAAGTTCCATAAGAGGTACGAGGCTGCCCTTGCAAGTAAAACCACGGACGCCGTAGCAGACTCAGCTATCCGACTTGCGACTAAATTGCTTGGACTTGCGCTGCCCATAGACGACGTGGAGCAACTGCGGAAGGACATTAGCGAGGACTACGTTATTGCCCAAGAACTTAAGATAACCTGCGGGTGGTTGTCTTTGAAGTGCGGTAAGTTAATGGCAGTCGCCTCTGCGGCACTTCACGTAGCTCAGCACGTCGACTTGAAGGAACTTACGGCCTCTTGGAAGGACTTCAAGAAGGACAGAGAAGTCGAAAAGGTCTTCCAGGCGGCACTTGCTGAGGTACCTGATCAAGTCGCCTCAAGTACTTAGTCAAGTCGTTGTCAAGTACTTAGTCAAGTCACCTCAAGTACTTAGTCAAGTCGTCGTCAAGTACTTATCAAGTCATTGTCAAGTCGTCATCAAGTTACTTGTCAAGTCCTTCAAGTCCTTAGATATAAGATGAGTGGCACCGAAGAACAACCACCCGTAGAAGATACCAAGATTACCAAGGCTAAATCTCCGGGCAGAGTCGCTGCCGGAAAGAAGCTCGCGGAGATGAATAAAAAGAACAAGGCAAAAAAGGAGGAAAAGGTGGAGGACGAAAGCGAATCCTTTTGGAATCCCGGCTACGTCATCGGCGCGATAGGAGTCGCTATAGCAGCAGGCAGCCTCTACTTACAATGGCGGGCAACGAAAAAGGTAGAACCACCAAGATATCGCGCACCTGTGGAGGTTAGAAAAAGTAAGATCCCTGAAATGGAGTAACCTTCTCGCTTTGTAATATAATGTCAACCAAATTGATTGACGCCGTCCAAGAAGCTGCTTTCACAACCTCCATCATCGCCGCTATTGGCTGGGTAGGTAAGAAAGTCCTAAAGGAGGACCTTACTGAGGACCCAAGTAAAGACCTGAGTAACTTTGCTAAGATGACCGCTGCCGTATGCGGGGCTATCATGCTAAGAAATTACCTGCAGAAGGAAAAGTACCTGCCTACGGTGTAATATATAATGGCTAGCGTGGTCGCAGGTGGAGTTATTGCAGCTTTAGCATTCACTGGAGCTAATTATGGTGGTCAGTATTTGGATAGATTAGTTAGAGGCGACAAAAGCGGGGCCGCCGAAAGGAAGAGACACGACTTAGCGCTGGAGAAATATCAGCGAGACGTGGCGGCTTGGAATGAAAAAAGACAAGCTTACAGGGATTGGTTGGACAAGAACTACCAAGACAAAATGCAGGCGGATAAGAACTTCGAAAATACAGACTACGCCTTTAAGCTCTATGCGCAAGCACACCCCGACTTTAGGTTAAGAAAGCCCCAGTTTAAGAATTATTACCAGCCTTCTAAGAAACAAAAAGATAGCGAATTGGTCTTTGTAGGAGTCGCAGGGCTGGCGGGAGGCGTAGCCTTGGCGTATCTGCTCTGAGCTGCGCTCAGATCACTAGTGGCGCCTTTGGCGCCTAGAATATAATGATCGTCTTTTTGGAAAGCGACAAGAATGACTTTACTACTTATCTGAATCCCCCCATCAAAGCCCATAAGGTTCGGCTGGTTAGTTGTTCTTTGTACAATTCTTGGTATAATTTAATTAATGGCTTCGTCGTCGTGACTTCCGGCAACAAACCAAAGTTGCCAGATTCCCATTACACCCCCATAACACTGGCTAAGGAGCTAGCAAAGCATGGATATACTCTTACCACAGGATTACCCCATGAAATGAAATTCAAGAAAAATAGTGGAAGCGCTAATTTGAAGGGCAGTTCATTGGTAGAACTCCTGGGCCTTACTAGTACCACGATAAATAGCGGCAGTACATATGATGTGAAATGGAAAGTCGCATCCTCTTACGAAGTCTATTGCGACTTGGTCCATAGTTACAGCAATGGAGAAAAATCTTCTCTTATGTCCAAGTTTCTGCCCAAAGGTAATCCATTCGATCTGGTAGAATACACTCCCATTTCTTTGAGCTATGATTTGTCTAATTTGGTAGAAAACATAAACATCACCATTAAAGTGGACGGAGAGACGGTGGATTTTAACGGACGTAAGATCAATCTTGTTTTGGAATTCATATAATGGGCCGCGTAGAGGACAAACTCAAAAGGATTTACTATGGGCCTGAGGGCTATTGGAAAGGAGCGTCGGCCATCAAGAAACTCGCGACCGCGGCCAGGGTATCAGATGAAACGGCTAAGAACTGGCTAAGAAAACAAACCATCTGGCAGGTTTATCTTCCCGTGCCTAAGTACATTCCCAGGCCCAGCTTCACCGTAAATGCCCCCAATGAAGTTCATCAGGCGGATTTGCTTTTCTTACCGCACGATAAGGTGAGAAGAAAGACCTATAGATACGCTTTGATCGTAGTCGATATCGCAAGCAGATATAAGGACGCCGAACCCATAACCAGCAAGGATTCTGGGGAAGTCGCAGAAACCCTAGGTAGGATTTATAAGCGCGTTTTGAAATGGCCTAAGCTGCTGCAAGTGGATGCGGGGACGGAGTTCATGGGCGTGGTTACTAAGACCCTGAAAGACCACAGCACTAAGATTAGGAGAGCCGAAGCTGAGTACCACAGGGGTCAGAGCATTGTCGAAAGATTCAATAAGACCCTGGCAGAGCGTCTCTTTGGATACCAGTATTGGAAAGAGCTGGAAGATCCCTCCAAACGCAACAGGGAATGGACTCAGAGGCTCCCCCAGGTCGTCGCGGCTTTGAACAACGAGGCGGCCAGGGCTACGGGAATAAAACCCAAGGATGCCATAAAAAAGAAACACGTGGAACACAAGTCCTACGTCAGAAGTTCGAGGGCGGTCGGACTGAAGGAAAAAAAGCTCCCCCGTGACATAGTGGTCCGATACCTCTATCAGCCGGGGGAACTCGAAGGTGGCAGTAAGAGAGCCACCGATCCCAACTGGTCTTTGGAAACGTATGAGATTTCGAAGTCCGTCACCAAGGAAGGGCAACCCGTGTTGTATTACCTAAATGGCCCAAGTCGTGGATTCGTCATGGAAGAGCTGCTCATAGTCCCAAAAGACTCAGAGTAGCGCCAGCTGCCCTTCAAAGTAGTGCAGCTCCACGCGCCCGATTACACTCTAGGCATGTCAGTCTTACGTTGCCTCTGCAATGCCCGCGTTTATTATTTATGCGATCCACGGAGAACTGCTGATCATCATTTGGGTCAAACCTCCATAGTAGAGGTATGTTACATTTGGCACACCTTGCCCCTTTCTTATAGACGTCGTCCACACATAGGTCAAACTTTATCCCCGCATAGCGGGGATCCGTACTCTTTTCTTCGTCGTGGCGCTTGTAGCGAAGGAGTTTCTTGGCAATGTTCTCTTTGGCTACGTCCTCTGGCGTCTTATCGTAACGCAGTTGCGGACCCCAGGCTCTTTTTAACTGTTTGGCATACTCCACACGACTTACGGCGGTGTAGATAAGGTTGCTCCAACACAACCGCTGGTCTATAATCCATAAGGTTTCCTTTATGGTAAGCCCTTGCGCGCTGTGGACTGTCATACAATAACCCAAGCGCCAGTCTGGATGGGAGGTAATTTTTTCCACCTTTTCTATGGGCACCCAGGCTTTATCGTGCGTTACAGCGTTCTGCAGTTGGATGTCGGTACCAGGTACCCAGACGTCTCTTTTTTGCATGCGGGTGTCACGCGGCTTATAACAAACAGGTACCAAATGCGTAGGGAAGCGCTCTCGGTGTATATTTAGCAAATCCTTTTGTATGCGAGACTGTGCTGCGCGTTTGCTGCTTAGCACCAAATCTTTTGGATGCCATGCGTAAAGGAAGTCCTCGTAGGACTTCGCTCGTACGCGTTTGCGCAGCGTCTTGCATTGGTCGGCGTCACTAAGGCCCCTCAATTCCGCTTTCAGGTTTCTTATTTGATCCTTACTGCGGTAGTCGGTGTTAATTTCCTCCGCATGGTCTACCATTTCTTTTAACCATTCGTGGGGCATCTCTCCGGCTATTGGAGGAGGCTGGCATGGATCTCCGGCGAATATTACTTGACACTTTCCACGGAGGAATTCTACGAACTCCTGCAGGATTTCCAAAGGCACGGTGCAAATCTCATCCCAAAGTATTACCGGTGGTATGTCGTGGATGGCTTCTGGTACCCACTTTTGGCCATTCCAACGGAAGAAGCTGTGGTAGGTCTGCGCGTCGTGGCCCATTTCGCAGAGTTCTCGTTCCAAACGGTGCGTTGGCGTTAGCACCTTTATCTTTGGAAAGAGTTCTAACACACGCGTCGTCTTACCGCTGCCTCCTGTACCATAGAGGTAAGAGAAGCGCTGGTAAGAAATGGGGTCCGCAACTGAAGGTAGAGGCTCTTTGGTAGGCGTAATGGAACCGCGGGTGTGTTCTCCGTGATATTCTACACGTGCCCTCCAAGCTTTGATCTCTTCGTCTTTGACGCGCCATTGGCCACTTTCCGCCAACTCGTCTTCGGTGTAAAATTCCTTCATCTTCTCTAAGACGTGCGGTTTCACGTATAAGGAATCCGTGGCTACGCGCGGAAAGTCCTCTTTGTCAAACCGTAGGAGCATCGCAAGTAGGTTAATGTGCGCGTAGGCTAACATGCTGGCACGCAGATGATAATACTGCGGTCGATGGTCTTGGTAGTAACACAAAGCATTCCATTTGTGTAGTTTATCATCTACGAGGTAATCCCATTTCTCCACGGACACCATCGTTCCTTGATCGTGGGCACGCTTGATGAGGAAGCTTAGCTCACCTTCGTCCGTTATTAGGCGCCGCTGCATATGTTTTTCGCCTTCTTTTGCGCCCTGAGTGAACTTTCCTATGACAACCCGCGCGGTGGGGTTATGCTCTGGGAGCCATTGCGTAAAGGCGCTGTGACAAAGTATGGCTTCATGCGCTGTGTATTTTAAAAGTTTGCGCTCTTCAAAGAACTTCAATAGGGGTATGGGTATCCATTCTTTCTCTTGTAGATGCTTCCCGTACCACGCGTAAATTATGGGATGTAAGTTTTTTGTAAATTTCCAAGACGTTAACCGTACGAACCCCGTTGCTGGGGCGTCGTAGTGACCATCCAACGCAACACGAAAGAACTGCGAATCTGGATGTCCGTAACGGTCGTAATATTCCTTACAATCCCCTAGACCTTTAAAACTTGCAGGGTAACAGTGTTTCATATCCAGCGACACGTATTCGTCTTCGTCGTATTCCATGTTCCAAAGACCACCGTGACCATGCTCTACACAAGATTTAGCTATATCTCCGAACTCCTTTGGGGTAGGTTTCCACCCATTTCTCTTCTTGGCCGCCAAGAAGTCCAAACTACGAGAGCTGAGGACCTCGTCTGAGAAGTCCTCACCAAGGGATTCACATGCACTTTGTATGCGCAGGTGTTCCATTTCCGGTCGGTATAAAGTACCATCTTGGGTCATAAACTGACTTCCCTCCGCGTCCATTAACCATATGGAATTCTCATGAACTAATTCTGTCAATGGTGACTTCTTATAGACCTTTGTCTCCTTCTTCTTAGGGAACCTTAACTCCCTCCACGCATGTGCGTTGTGCTGGTAAATTACGATAGGAGCACCCCGGCCCCCATACTTGTGCGTCCCAGAGTAAATAAAACCGTCGGTGATATCCTTGACGTGTATGCGCCTTTCTAACGCGGTTTCCAACTTCTTGATGTTTTCGATGGTTCCTCCGGTTTTGGGAGTAGCATGCTCCCATTTCCTGATGGCTTCTCTTCTCTTTAAGGTTAATTTACCACCGCGGGAGGAATCTTCGAAGAACTCTCTAACCAGCTTCCCTACGCAGTTACCTGGATGGCGCATTGGTTTTAACTTTTTAACATCCGGCGTCTTTATCTTGTACGCACCGTAAATAACCACGGTAACCGGGTAAGCAACTTCGTAGAAGAGCATGTCTATTCCCTCAAGTGCTCCCGGTCGCGTGTCCTTGTTTAAAACAAACAGGTCCTTCCTGCCAGACGCCCGTATTGGATTCCTGCCCTTTTCTATTATCCACTCGCCGTCTAAATACTTTATAAACGTCAACTCCAAACGGTAGTCGCCTTCGGGCATCAAATTGATTATCCTTTCTGCTCTTTCCTCGTCCATCGTCTCGTCTGTATCTCCCTCCATAAATGTCGTGAAGGCAAAGTCGGCGTCTAAGCGGTCCAACACCTGAGTTCTGAGCTTGCGCACAGTTTTATTTCTAATGCTTTTGATGGTATCCATATATAAAGGATATTTTAACCTCCGTTTGCGGTACCCAACACAGCAGCAGTAAGGACACACCGCGGGAAATCCCGTAAATCTGCTGTACCCGCGTTCGGAATTCCGCGGGTTAAACCCGCAAATATACGGCATCGATCGCGAGTCCCCCTTACTGCTGCTCTAGCCATCATCTATGACACCTAAAACTGTCCCAGAATGCACTGCAATGGGTGCCCAACTCCAGTATATCGACAGGAGACAAAACATAGATATAAAGTGATAGCAAGTAAGAGACTTACAAACAAACGCGCCATACGTATACACATTGATCATCACAAACAGGAAAAACAGGTATCCGATAAAGTAATGGTGATTACCAGAACCTGTTGGACAATACAAGAAAAACTGGTTATGTCATCATTTATTCATAAATAAAACAGGTTAGACTAGTATTATCCAGTATAGTCATGATATGATGATGAGCGACCAAGCAATCACAGATGCAAGATACGTCAAGATATGTTATGGCACATTACGGCACAACACAGCATATGATGCCAGGCAGATTAAGCAGTAAGCCAGGTGGGATTGTCTCGGAAATCATATAAGAACATGCGTAATAGGTAAATTACAAGTCTTGTATGAAACCACTGAAGAAGAGTGACAATGGACCATTATATAGATAATGCTATAACATGGCTCGTCTGTAATAATGAATCTGTTATAAAAACTATAACCGCTTGTCACAAAATACGAAATATGATGTGACAAAAAATAAAATATGATGATATTATGGAATATTTAAGTAAAGTAAAATGTCATATCAAGTTTTGCTCCATACATTAGTGTCAAAGTTGGAGTTGAGAAAGGTCACTCCATATATGGAATCATATCATTCCATATTTGGCGTGCAGGTCTTTACCCTGAGGTCAAAGATGGAAGACAAGCGTGTTTGTCGGCTGGCAAAACGGCTGAGAGACATTTACGAGCTTGGCGAAGTCGAAAAATAGGAAAAAAACTTCTCCCCAATCCTATTTTAAGACCGGGAAAGAGTGCTTAGATATTCTTTGTTTGATATGAAATCCTAGTCACGAGCCGGTGGCAATATATACTCATTTGTAAGGCTTTTGATTGGATAATTACCTATGACAAAGTAGGCTTATAATGAGAGGGGGTCTTATAATCAGAGGGTGTGGGGGAATTACAACTGGGATCAAATGTATAGTATATTCTTACCAATACAGTTCTCTACCCAGGGACAGTGATGATCGAATCTAGCGACACATCGATTACACACTGAACAATGCTTGGATCTGATTGGCTTGCGGATCTAAAGAGAATATCATGAGTAACATATACAAATGTCTTTGGGGGAGGGGAGGGAGGGGGATGTTTAAAGACTGAATCAAGGGTGGTGTAGCTGATTATACACTCGCCTATCACCTTTCTGGGGTCTCAGGTTTATTCCTGGACTAAACATCACATGTGAGTAGAGTTTGTTAGGTCTCTCCCTTGATTCATGTTTTTTTTGTCTTTCCACCTTCCTCGATAATTTTTTTGATAAATATCTGTGAGTTAGCCGTACCCTGACTATTAATAGATCAGCCCAGAGGTTGTTTCAGGGATCTATCTGTGAGTTAGCCGTACCCTGACTATTAATAAATCAGCCCAGAGATTGTTTCAGGTTTGATCTGTGAGTTAGCCATGCCCTGACTTAGATCAGCCCAGAGGTTGTTTCAGGGTTCTATCTGTGAGTTAGCCATGCCCTGACTTAGATCAGCCCAGAGATTGTTCCAGGGTTCAATCTGTGAGTTAGCCATGTCCTTACTTAGATCAGCCCAGAGGTCATTACATTGTTAGTTAACTGACAATTCACCAACTTACCAAGCAAGTAGAACAAAAGTGAACAAAGTCTAAAGAATTCTTCTCAGCTAATTGAATGATAGTCTGTCGAACACATAAAAAGTATTAACAAATAATGACCATTTTCTTTACAAGTTCCATAATTCATGTCCTTGATGAATAAATGCCACCATGTTGGATAAATAATTATGGTACCCAGACTTACTCGTTTTTGCTCCGCCGGTGTGGTCTTGATGTAGCCTGGGTCCGTTGTCCATGCCTTGTAAAAGCAGTACATCAGGCCAGCAGTATTCACAAAGAAAATAATTAAGACCTTTGGTGTTTTCACGATTGTACATGGTTAAGGAATACTGAATGAACAATGTCAGAGTATAATTAAGTGATACTATCCCCCAACTACCCTACCCTCACAAAATACCCCCAACTACCCTACCCTCACAAAATATAGGCTAAATATGTTGTGCTTGCGAAGTGAGAGGTGTGCATTATTTCGTGGTTAGAATCCTACAATTAAATGGCACAGCACAGCAAAACACACTCACACATAAATTATTTGAATGAAATTTGGTTTTTTACTGTCACCAGTCAAAAATATGAAAAGTACTGACTGATTAGGTTTGACTGACGGCAGCGAAAAACCAGATTTCAGCGTGTAGCTTGCAGACACAGAGTTTGCATGTTTGTGAAAACTGCAGTAGCAAATCTCACTTGTGTTATTGTGTAGTCCAAGAAATTATCCATACCCACCCCACAGAGGAATTTGGAATTTCCGAAGAGTAGGGGGGTCAGAAGAAGAACAAAAATTACAGAGTTTGTATGGAAGAATATTAGAATTTCTGGGGGTAGTGGGAGGGGGGGGGGAGGGGGGAGGGTCTTAAAAACATTCTTCTGTGAGGGGCATATGGATAATTTTTGGAACTACACATTGACCCTTAAAGATTATGTTACATTAATGCAGAAGGATATAGGGCCAATAATAAACAAACCAAGTGGTATACATATAGCACTTTGTAGCTAGGTATATAGCACAAGGCAACACATTACCAGGATCAGTTTGAATATTTAAAAATCTGAAAAAATAAACGTTTTGAGAAGAATGAATATCAACATGCACCTTAGAAATGACCAGTACCTTCAGCGACGTAACCTATGTGCAATACACCCCACCCCCTTCATAGGAATGCATCTCAATAAGCCTGAAGCGGGATGATGTTTTATCCCCAACTCTATACAATAATAGTTTTTAAAACTTTTTCATATTACAATTTTTGATTCCTTAGAGAATACAGGAACAATAGTCATAATTAAAGAACAAAAGCAGTGTGAAAAGGATCATGGTCTAGAGACGGGGTTAAAACGTCATCTCGCTTCAGGCTTATTTGGAAAGTGTTACAAAAGGCTTAAAATTTTCATGGGATTGAATTCTTTTATTGTCGTCCAAATTGAGCTGCTTTAACGTCACATACAAGGGGTCTATTGAGCTGTTTTGACATCGCATGCAAGGGGTCTATTGAGCTGCCTTGACGTCACATACAAGGGGTCTATTGAGCTGCTTTGACGTCACATACAAGGGGTCTATTGAGCTGCTTTAATGTCACATGCAAGGGGTCTATTGAGCTACTTTGACATCACATACAAGGGGTCTATTGAGCTGCTTTGACGTCACATGCAAGGGGTCTATTGAGCTACTTTGACATCACATGCAAGGGGTCTATTGAGCTGCTTTGACGTCACATGCAAGGGGTCTATTGAGCTACTTTGACATCACATGCAAGGGGTCTATTGAGCTACTTTGACGTCACATACAAGGGGTCTATTGAGCTGCTTTGACGTCACATACAAGGGGTCTATTGAGCTGCTTTGACATCACATACAAGGAGTCTATTGAGCTACTTTGACATCACATACAAGGGGTCTATTGAGCTGCTTTGATATCACATACAAGGGGTCTATTGAGCTACTTTGACATCACATACAAGGGGTCTATTGAGCTACTTTGACATCACATGCAAGGGGTCTATTGAGCTGCTTTGACATCACATGCAAGGGGTCTATTGAGCTACTTTGACGTCACATACAAGGGGTCTATTGAGCTACTTTGACATCACATACAAGGGGTCTATTGAGCTACTTTGACGTCACATACAAGGGGTAAAAAAAATTAAAAGCACAACTCAGAAAAAAAAGATTTCAAGAGGAAAAGTGACACTTCAGTTTTGCATATTTTCTCGATTCTGATTGGCTTACGTTTACTTGTCAGATTAGCTGGATGTCATGATTCGCAAACAAAACCTAAGGTGAATGTGCATGACTCATCCAACAAACCGTCAACATATTTTTCATATCATGATGGAAGCAACAAAAGCTTACTTGTTGGCAGAAAACTGTCCTTAGTGTTCGCTTGCAGGGGGTGATCCAGGTTTTTTTTATTAAAGGGGGGGGGATTGTAGCATTGATTAGGGTGGTGGAGGTACTTGTTTGGCGGGAAAGTAGCACAGGGTTTCCAAACGGAAGTAGGTAATATAATGATTATTTGCTGCGGGCGAGCATGGTTGTTTCAGGTCCCACACACGGCCTATAGAAAAAAAGATCGAGCGAAATGTGCTTGGCACCCCTGTTTCAATAAAACTCGCGATGCTGTTAGTGTTGTCGTGAATAATAATAATAATTTTTATTATTATATTGCTGGAAAAGTACAACTTTCAAGAAAGCGACAATGGAAAGCCATGGTACCAACAAAGTCTACCATCAGCAGTACTTCAAAATAAAAAGGCAAAAATAAACTGGAATGTACCCGGCTTTCACTTGAGAAAGCTCCAGAAAACAGTGCCAATAAACCCGACATAGTTGTAGAAGACAAAGAAACTAATGTTTGGACACTATTTGAAGGCACAGTTTGTCAAGTTGGTAAGATTGCGGAGAGAACTGTTGAAAAACAAGAAAAATACACGGATCTACGTGCAGGCATCAAAAAAGAGTGCATAAGCTCAAGTGTTAATCAGATTAACATAGTGTTTGACTTTCTCGCAGGACATCACGAACAGATAGAAAATACAAACTAATACAGACAGGGAAGTGAACTAATTTCTTATAGAACGATGCCAGAAATGGATCCTAAGCCAGAACGTACGTTAATATAGTCAAGAAGTTCTGTGAATATGCATATGCTGAAACAAGGATTAAAAAAATGATGAACTTAACCAGCCTAGACTTAATGTAAACATGATATATACAGACAAATAAAACTTGCCATAATAATAATAATAATAATAATAATAATACTAATAATAATAATAATAATAATAATAATAGACACAACGCTGCTTTGAAAGTGTTTTTCTTTGAGATGCTAAGAGATCTCAAACTGGCTGATAGTACACCCCCATGGTTTTCTGATGTCAAATCCAAACCACTCTACAAATCAACTGACGCTGAAGCATACTGGGATGTACCTGTATATGCTGACCACATGTATGTACGATCTAACCGTGTGGACGCGCGTTTCATCGACCACAATAACAAGAAAGTACTCATGGTGGAAATGAGCTGTCCGTGGGTTAACAACCGAGAAAAGAAAGACAAAGAGAAGACGAAGAAGTATGGAGCACTTAGACTTGAGCTCACAAAACAACACCCAGGATACACGATCTTGCAAGTGAACCTCATTTTGGACGCTCTTGGAGGATGGTCTAAAGAGATGGAGCCTGAGATGAAGAATATCTTTGGAGCAAGATACAAAGATGTATTACTCAGAATGCAGAAAGCGGTATTAAGCTGCACAGTGAACATTGCAAGAACATTCAAATTAATCACATCTTAAGGACATTTCAAACATTCCAAGTATTTAAACTGCATCTTAAGAACATTAATAATTGGTTTTAAGTGATTGTATGTATTATTAATCCTGTCATGCTGGTAGGTTACGAAATTACGCCCTATCTAGCTTACCTAATTAGCATTCAAACGTGTTTACTGCTGATAATAATAATAATAATCCGCCACTGGCTTGTAGAAAAAGGTAAATTCAAGTCTAATTCGCTTCAGTCAAGTTACCATGAACAAAAACAACAATGCCGGCGAGGTTGTGTTCATAAATTTACTGCATATTATTAAGTCCGGCCAAACTCGACTTCCAGACGTTGTTTTGTAGTTACTTCAGCGAATTAAGGAATGTTTTATTGATAACAATTTCTCCCTTGCCACGACTGGGATTTTTCTCCAGATCTTTAGTATTCTTTCTTCAGTTGGTAAAAATCAGCGTGTGAGTTGAGTGTTGTGTGTTCATACAAATAGTGGTCGTGCGTGTGGTGAGCGAGCCTCACGGAAGAGCCCTGTACGGAGAGTGATGTCGTAAAAAATGTTGCCTTTATGCTACGAAAATTCCCAAAACGTTGATGATAAACCATCCTACCTTGAAATAATATGTCGAACATCGTGAATCTCTCTCGCAATTTGATAAACAGTCTCTAACATCCAGTAAAGGAACTGTGAGAAACACTTCTCTACAAGAGGTAACGAATCTCAACGCAACGCAAAGCGCAAAAATCCTGCATAGTTCGGAACCAAAATAGGTAGCCATCGTCTGCTCGAGGTTAAGTAATTTCTGTTCTTTTGTCATAGGTTTTTAACTTGTTCCTCTTCTGGAGACTTTTTTCACCTGCTAAGCGTGACAGCTGCCGAATCGGCTATTCCGTTTTCTCTCGTGTAGTCGTCAACACTATATCAATAGATTGGAGAACCAAAGCGTCTGCTATTGGCCAAGTTGATAAATAGAATTGCAAAATCTGCTTGGATAGTTCAACGATGTCGTTTGGCAGGGTACAAAATCCAATGATAAGCAAAAATCTCAGCCTTTGTCGTGTTCTGAGTATCATCAAACCCTGAAACACTGAAACAACCCTCAAGGTTGATGTAAGCCAGAGCACGGCATAGCGAACTCTCAGATCAAACCCTCAATGAAACAACCTTTGGGTTGATCTAAAGTCAGATAAGTTTATTTCCATTGGTAAAACACTAGTATTTGATGTATTCCGCGTGTTTTATATTTAAAGGTATTAGACCAATAAATGATTGACAAACAAACAATAAACAAAAACAAAAAAACAAAAAAAAACAAAAAAACAAAAAAAACCACGAAATAACCTTAGATATCATATACAAGTTCCTGCGAGAGTCAATATAAAAACCAGAGCGTTTTTTTTTCGAATAACATCGCAAAATTTCTTTTAAATTACTTACTATACTTTATTATGCAAGGCAACTCCGCCAACATCGAGTAGCAAATATTATTCATGGTTATTGAATGCGGAACTGTAAAACGGAATATTGGATGATAAAACACACAAAAAGTCTTGTAGCTCTTCACAGGTGCTTTGCTCATCGGGGAGACCTAACAATTAACGGTCATAGACAACTACTTTGCGTATCTTGAGCTTAAACAACTATTAATTAAGTTTAAACGATTGATATTAAAAATGATGCCAAGTTTGATATGAAATTTAAAATTAAGAAGTGTTCACCATCCTTTCCGATGTCAACTTTAGTTTTCTTTATGTTATCTATGGGTAATCATTATTTCGATAAATAAATCTACTCCTATATTTAAAATTGCTGTGCTATATGCTCAACATCAAAGACCGGCTATTCTAGATATCATATATCTAAAGAACCACCGAAGGAATACTATTCTTTTTTCCGTGTTTACCTTAGTTTGTCAGTTAAAATGTCGCGCGCGAAATCGTACGACTACAAAAGGAGGTTTTGCAATTAGTAGACGTCAATCACAGTGCTTCCTTGACATTGTCGGAAAACACAAGGCTTTCGAGGGTACGTGCCTATGAAGTGTCATGGAAACATCTTGATTGAAGTCCACCAAAACCTACTTTGCCACGATAGAAAATTGTCCGATTTCGCGCGCGTAATTGAGAGGTAGCGCTGTAATATCCATAAGGTGTTTGGAAAACAATCACTAAAAGGTTCCTGTTTAGATAAGAAGCTGAAACCACTCTCATGTTCATCCCTAAAGCAAACATGTAACGTAAATAGAAACCAGTTTTTCAGTCGTTCAGAGGATGAGAAATAAACTGACTGGAGTTGGTATTGCACTGCATTGTGGGGCGGTTTTAGAGGACATTTCCAAGATGGCGTCTATTTCGTCTCCTACAGCCCTATAATGCATAGCAATGCCACTTCCACACACAAACAACCATTTATTCCGAGGTTAAGGGAAAAACTAGATCGAGTTGGCATTGCAGTGCATCTTGGGATTAGTTTAGGAAACATATTATTCTAAAAGTTTCTTTGTTGTTCAATAAAACAGTTCCACAATGCACTGAAATGTCAACACGATCAATAACTCGTGTCACTAACCGTGAGTGCTCGATAACATTACAAGGCAAGCAAGTGATTATGTTAAACCTCTGAAGCGCTCAGTCTCAGTAATAGACATTGCCGCTGATACATATATTAACATAAAGGTTGTCGGTGCTAAAGGAGATAGGATGGATAGGCGTTAGATCATTAAAAGGAATTATGGGTATACAACTAAAATATAACGAATAAACGAGGCCTTTAAAATGGTTTCGTCAACTACAAACAACACTGCGGGATCATCTCAACTCTAACCTCCGTGTTCTTGACGACGATCAGAAGACGAAACACCAGCCATTAAACTATTTTTAAGTTTTCAAATGACCTATCTCCTATATCCCCTATTGCCCATCATTGTTCGCTGGCAACACAAAGTCATTCGAATATATTTCGGGGGCGTAGTTATAGCTATAACTGCGCCCCCGAAATATATTTATCTTTATATGTTAACTATTTTTACTATGCTAACCATTGGGTGGGCCTGTGTAATTTTATTTCCTATTTCCTATACACGTTTAATAGTTTAGGGAAAATTAAATAGACGAAACGCGTAGGAGAAATAAAGTAGTTTACGATCAAAACTCGCATTAATAGTGCTTCTCACTGGTCCTTTTAAAAAAATAAAAATTTAAAAAATTCCATTTGGACTTCGGAATACCTTCCAATTCATTAGGGAGAAAAAGTCATCTTTAACAGAAATTTGTGGTGGTTTACAATTTGTGAAGCTTTACAAGCCAATGTTCCAACTGAAAAATGGACTTTTCGTGCCAAACTTCCCAATGATGATGATGATGATGATGATGATGATCAATGTTCTCTGATTGGTTCAAGTTCCCTGACATGAACCAATCAACGTGGGTTATTATTTTCCCGCTCTTTTCATCACGTGACTTGTTGGTTGGAAGTTTTTCAAAGTTGGTTTTGTTCTTTGTTCTTCATCAACCAAGAATTTCTACTGGATTATTGCTCTCTTCCCAACAGTTTACTGACTTACACAACCAACCACATTGCAAGTAAATACCTCAAATACTAAACCTATTTACATCTGCTTCGAGGAATCTGGAAAAGTTATGGAAAAATCGCTTGTTTTTGGCAAGAATATGTCAAACTGTAAAAATGTTCGCAGTCAAGATCTTCGTTTAGTCAGTATTTTGTCTTCTTTGATCTGATGTAAAAAGACCCAGGAAGAGGAAAACCAAACAGCAAGGAGAGTTTGTTTTGTTTTTTAGTCTTGTTTTGAGTATATAGAATTTGTTCTAAATATCCGTGTTATTTATTTTCTTTCAGACTCGAGGTGAGCTGAACAAAGACAAGTAAAAAGGGGTGAGCTGAATTATTGCTGATCCTCACTTTGAAAAACTAGATAATTATATCTTATTTGGGTTTTTTCCCGTAATACGGGCTGATATTTTACGAGTTGCGAATGTATTTTTCCTCGTCCCTACGGGACTCGGAAAAATACATTCGCAACTCGTAAAATATCAGCCCGTATTACGGGAAAAAACCCAAATAAGTTATTTATTATACGACATTGGAAACTGATATGTATTTGTCCCTTTTTGAGCGAGTTTATCAGTATTTTTTGAGTTTTCAAGGTCCGCACGCTATCTCAGAAAAAACGTAAACACAAGGAAACCCATCAAGTGCCTTTAATCTTATTGGTCAATAGGCAAATTACATGACAACTGACATGAAACTCGTCAAACTAGATATGATCTTCGTAAAATAACACTTCGCATCGATTAAAAATGAGTTTACTAACAATCAAAAGTTTTGAAAAGTTAGAATCATGAAGACGAATTCCAGCAAAAAACAAAAAGCTTAGTGAGTTCACTAGTTCTTATAGCTCATCGTCGCTGTTTAATGGATCAATTCTCTTGAATGTCTTCTTAAAACTGGGGGATGGTTCAACCGCCAAAGCATGATGATCTCTACCAAAGTTGATAGAACAGTTATTGAAAACAGCTCCATAAAACATGCTTTGATTGGATTCTGGCTGTTCTGCAGGCTCAAATGGATTGGATGTCAGAGTACTGGAAAGTTGAAGCGGTACTTTAGGACTCAAGGCCGAATCTATCGTTAGTTTTCTTCCTTCGATGTGCTCACTTAATTTGGAAGACATAACGTGCTGTTGCTCTGTTGACGCTTCTGAATAACTATCCAAAGACTTTAGGTTTCTCTGGCCAGCCAGGGCTATTATATTCAGAGGCTCTACGTTTTCTTTTCGTAGCGTTGAAATCATGGTTCTTCGTGCCGAGTGGTTGGTAAAACGGCCTTCAATACCGGCGGCTTTGCACATCTCTTTCATGAACTGTGCCAGCGAGTGCTTTCCAAGTGGTTGTCTCTTGTACCATATCTCTGATGATGGTTTTTGAATGGCTGCCAAGTAGAAAGGAGATTCTGATTTTTTCATTTCTGGTGGTACATGAGAAATGTACTCCTTGAATAATTTCACTGGACAACGAGGTCCACCAGTTGCAAACATCTTAGGATTGAACGGACGATCCGGGACGAACTCATTTTAGCCTGTTCTAGTTTTGCTTCCGCGTTCCTTAATCCATTCCACGTACTCTCTTTCTCCATCTGTTTTGACTTCAAAGTCGCCGTATCTTACACGATGGTGCTCATCTTGTGCTCTCCAACCCAAGTAAACAGTGTTGTGAAACCAAACTGTACGCAGAAGGACTTGAGGATAATTGTTGCCAAGCTGTTGTTTTTGCCATAATATCTGAATATGGTCTGTACTCAGCCCCTGTGCCTTGTTTGGCTTCTGGCCTTTCCCACGCCTACGGAGCTCCTTTCTTTTGCAAGCCAAGGCTTCCCGAGAACGGTTGAATTCTCTATCCAGCAAAATGGAGTATTGTTTGCCTTGTTCTCTAAGGAAGCGGTCGATACTACGTAAATAGGAGGTAAGAGTATCTGGTTCAAATTCATCGCCATTTTGCTTGCGTACTTTTACCACAAAACAGGCTAGTAGTTTGTCCAGCTCATTAGGCGGTATCTCTTCAATTTTTCTTGTTTCTTTAATCGTTTTTGCCCACCTGTAGAAGACTTGTAAATCGTTATGTGTCTTTTTTGCAGTGTTTTTGTTCCTGTTTTCTCTTATGAATGTTGATACTTCATCTTCATCGGCGAAATTAGTGGTCTCGAGCTCGTTGTCCTTCTGTACTTCGACTGTCGTATCCTGCGGGTTTTCAAAAACTTTTAAAAGAACATCGTCATCTATTTCAAAATTGATGTCTAGGAAATCTAGGTCAGTGTTCGTGTCATAGTGAAGATTTTTTGGGTCACTTTCACCTCGAAACATGATGAAAAAAGTTGCGAAAAGCTGCGAGCGTATTATGCTAGTCCTGTCCCGGTTAAACCGGTTAAACTGGGACAGGACTAGCATAATACGGTGCCATATTTTGCGAGTTCTCTTGACCTTATAAGGTAAAATTACATAATAGTCGTATAATAACTATGATTATTGAACCACATTAGACTAGAATTATTTCTTAATTTACTCGGATCATTCCAGCTTGTATTAGTCGTGTAGTGTTTTCTTCGTCCATGTTCAACTAAAGTCTTGTACAAAACAAGCCATCATTTGCCGTCATTTTTCAATACAAAATTGTTGACTTCAAAACAAAACATAACCAACTCAAAATACTATTTTATCCATGAAATGCTCTAAAATAAGAATAAATATCGATGGTTTCTTTCATATCGATAAGAAATATTTTGATTTGACAAAAAAAAAACAAGTATTTTTGCTGTTGTCCGTATTTCAAGTCCAACTCATTTTGCTCAAAATATGAAGAAAAAATGATTATTTGTCAAAAAGTCTCTTTTAACTTGGTTGAATAAAAATATTGATGAAAACCAACTTGTTCTTGTATTGATATCAAACTACTGGACATTTGTCAAGGGATATTTTTGATTTTCAATGGATTTGTTTGAATATTTGTTGAGTAAAACACAAATCAACTTTCAATCAACTACAAAAATAAAACTACAAGAAATTTCTTTATTATTCAATAAAATATGATATTATTTACAAAAACAGATTATATTCTACTCGTTTATTATGGTTTCATTCAATATTCAATACATATGAGAGTTTTATTGATCTAAATATACAACTCAACACCAGGGATCAGTTTTTGTCTTAGAGACAGTTTATATTCACTTGTTATGTTATTATTAGCATATAAGTTTATCTCTTTTACACGACAATCATCACGTATTAATACTGAACACAGACACTGAGCACCAACATCTGTTATATTATTAGTATGTAGGTTTAGGTCTGTTATATTAGTACGAGGCAACATGTCACATATTATTTTAACACCAACATCTGTTATATTATTATAACCTAGGTGTAGGTATGTTATCTTAGTACGAGGCAACATGTCACATATTATTTTAACACATACATCGTCTAATTTACAATTCCACAGCCACAGTACATCAAGAGTAGAAATATTAACAAGAGAATTACACAACATTCTGATCCCTGATGCTGATAAAGATGAATGAATAATGAGCAATGACTTAACAATGAATGACTCTGTAAATGTTGAATGTTGTTTAGTTTGTTCTGCGTCGATTAAATTCACTATATCTAATAAATAACTTATGTACAAACAATCGATATCAGTTATTCCATTAAATAAAATCTCCCCATCCCTATTACAGTATATGTGTTTAAGGTTATTTATTACTCTGGTAGAAAATCCATCGTCTTTGTACTCGTACAGACAGGATAAAGTTAGCAGTTTATTCCTCTCAAGGTATTCATACCTTGGTTTGATATTTTCTATCAACTTTTCCATCAGTTTTTCATCTTTTTCTCTTGAAAACATTCCCGCCATGAACATGAATGTCAGATCGCTCGTTTTCTTTTTCTCTGGGATTTGTTTTTTCTCTACAAACAAAAAAGCACAGAGAAATTCTTGAATCGTTAAGTGGGTGAACGTAAATTCAAGTGGTGGTTTATCGAATGGAGATTTTTTAACGCCAGGACAACAGTCAAGTAATCCACTCGCTTTCAGGTTTGTTATTTCTTCATCGTTAAGATTGAGTTTTTTCATATCATTTTCGTCGAAAATATATTTATCTTCCATCATTAAATTCACCGCTAGTTCAGCTAGTTTATGTAATATTTCTTGTACTTTAGTTTCTTCCATTTCTTCATATTTAGAAGAGGAATGTTTCGTGATAAATACTTTGATTACTTCATGATAAAGTTCTGTTCTTGTGACGGGTAGTTTTTCTGTGGTTTTTGATTCAGTCATGTACCATTTAATATAGTAGCACATTAGAAAACACATCACAGGAATGTGACCAAAACTTAAAAGAATTTCATTCGTTTTGATGTGATCAAGTACTTTGTTCTTCATGCTTTCGTTCTCTTTAAAATACTTTTCGATGTATTCTAGCACTTGTTGTGAAGAAAGTCCTTGAATGTCACATCTAACATCAAAGACATGTTTTTTTAATTCCTCGGCTTCGCCAGGCCTCGAGGATATCAGGACCACTGCACCGTTTAACATCTTTCTTTTCATGATTTTGGCAATCAGAGCAGGAACAGGTATTTTTTCATCAGGGTCGTTTGAATATCTTGTCTCAAAGTCCCCGGTGATTTTCTTTCGTTGTTTATACTCATCATACCCATCGAGTATGATGAGCAGCTTCTCAGGATTGTCAATCATGTACTGCAGTAATGGCTCGTCTATCACCGAGTGCTCGTTCAGTAGGGAAGACCGATTTAAGATATCACGTAAGTCAAGCCTTTTTTTTTCTGGAAGAACAAGTTGACGGAATGTCAACAGGAACACAAACTGAAAATCAGGTACTTTGGCATTTTCTTGACCTTCCTCAAACAATCGGTCATGCGACCAATCCCGTACCAGCATGCGACAAAAAAGGGATTTTCCAATTCCTGCTTTGCCCGTCAACAAGATAGATTTAGGATTGGTCGTACAAGAAGCTGTGGATTTCTGATCATCATTTTCTGGGCAAACAAACATTTCTGAACAGTTCACGAGTTTTTTACTACTCGCTTGAATTTCATCCAATTGCCTGCTGCCAAATCTCCTTTCTTCGGGTTCCTTGAAGTGTTTTGGACCGCGTTGGATAGTCGCACTCGTAAAGATGTCATCGGTTCTAATTTTCTTGTCTTCTTCCTCTGACAACAGAAAATCGGTTTGCTGTTTAATGGATGACTTCGGTTTTTCTGTATATTCTGAAAATCAAAACACAACAATTTAACACCCAAAACACAGGAAGAATAAAATAAATAAATATAAAACACATTAGCAGTGGCATTTCTACAGAGTAGCTATTCATCCACTCTCATTCCAATGGGAAGAAAAGGTAAGAATAATATAATCCTAGTTTTTAAAATATATGAGATATAACGCGCGCCCTGATTGGCTGGTCAGCGTGTCTATATCAGAGGACAGAGACACGCTCGCGCAAAATCGTTCAAAAATATTTTATAAAAGCAATATGGAACGGCTGCTTTGGTTGCACATGATATTCTAAACCATCAAGACCTCAGCTGTGTCATTCTCAGTCTCCTCGATCTCATCCAATATTAATTAATTTTATGAAATATGCAAGTGTTATAGTTTAGAAACACGATGGTACTGGCACTACCTTCCTGGAAATATATTACAAATAAAACTAAAGCCATTAAGTTTTTAAGGTGTTTCGATACGTTTCGTGATCACCAAAAAGAACTTTTTCAATCGTCGCGTTGACAATGTTCTGTTTGCTGGATCATTTAAGAATTTATACCAGCTGTTGCTCTTGGTTTGAAGTTTGTACTAATGTATATTTTATTAAAATCAAAGTCTTCAACGCAAGAAAAATCGAAAATTGGAAAAAATAAAAGTGCGCGCGATTCAGATGTGCTGTAGAAAAACTGTTAACTCCTAAGAATCCCCAATTCATGACAAACAAAATATCAAGGATTTGAAGAAATTCTTATGTTAGATTTGGAGGAAATCGCACGAACATTTCATACTCTCGTTTTGTTTATCGCTTTTGCGCACTCGGTTTAAAAAATTTCTATTGAATAAAATTATTCAAAAATATCTTAAAACGTTGCTGTTGCTCTTGTTTTTAAACTGTGTGCGTTTGGTCAACTAGTTCCTTGCTGGTCTTGAGAACGAATTTTTTTTCGAAGAGCGTTTTTAAGTAAAGATTTATCAAATCTTCAAAGTTTTGCGTTTTCCACGATTTCTCATAAACGGCTCGAACGATTGTTAATTAAATTTAGCTACGTCTTCTCAAGGATATATAATCTGTACCTGCTAAAGCTCATGTCGGTTGATTCATTCTAATATTTTTAAAATGGCCCTTGAAGTTGGGAAGTCACAAGGCAAGAACTCTACAGTCTCTTTTCGCGGTTCATAAGTTTATGCTAATATATTCCTGACACAACTATCAGTGCATTCCTTCGTGATTGCTCTCGCTCGATGCCTTTTGTATTTTATATGGTGCAAACCCATTACTTATAAAAATCAAGTTAGAGCAAAAACACTTGAACTGTGAAATAGAGTCAAACTAGTTACTAACAAATAGTCGCTATTTAGATACTAATAGTCGTTATCACTGAGCCAGAACAGTTTATGACACAACAAGGAATACACAAGAGACCAATACAAATATGTTTTTATCCAGTTTTATTTCAAGCAAATTTATTAGAGTAATTAGGACTCACACAAAGGAATACACAAGAGACCATCGATTCTAAATGTTTTTTATCCAGTTTCATAATGAACATATTCATTAGAGCTTTCATTTTAGAGTGCATTCAGTTAATCCGTGAAATTTCAGTAATACAAAATTGCACAAAATTGTACAAAAGCCTTTGGTTTCTATTGTTTAACTTGCACTATTTAGTACAAATAGTAATTTGTGTTTCACGGATTAACTGAATGCACTCTAATTTTTGAGTCCTAATTACTCTGATAAATTTGCTTGAAACAAAACTGGATAAAAAAATATTTGTATTGGTCTCTTGTGTATTCCTTGTTGTGTCATAAACTGTTCTGGCTCAGTGATAACGACTATTAGTATCTAAATAGCGACTATTTGTTAGTAACTAGTTTGACTCTATTTCACAGTTCAAGTGTTTTTGCTCTAACTTGATTTTTATAATGTTTGTCTTTGCGGAAGTTCAACAACAGCGACAACTATTGGACTTGGGGGTAAGGGGGGGAAGCCCGACATATTTAAGATACACAGCTAGATTTCGGAAATTGTACGAAAATAAACCGAATACAGAGGGGGTAAAAATGAATGGATGGATGAATTAATTAGTTAATTAATGATCTAATCAGAAAATAATTAATTAATTAATAAAATAAGAGAAATGAATAAAACAAATAAAAATACTAAGAAAAAGACAAACAGACATGACAAAAAAGAATAAAGGAAAGAAAGATCTCGAGTTAAACGAGTAGATTACTATGATATTATAATAGATCATAATTGGAGAGACTATGTATTCATAGCTTCTTTAAAAATCAGCTCTCGAACTATATTTTCTAAACTGAGACATTTTCTGAATACTTAAACTATTAAATATTATTAGTAGTAATTAGTGTTTATGGATTTATTTCTTTTATTTG
The DNA here is from genome assembly GCF_029948245.1 of Actinia tenebrosa. Lineage (NCBI taxonomy): Eukaryota > Metazoa > Cnidaria > Anthozoa > Actiniaria > Actiniidae > Actinia > Actinia tenebrosa. The sequence continues at coordinate 12,078,538 of NW_028292570.1, read as the reverse complement.
TCTTTTTATTTTTTTTGTTTTCACAGGGGTCTCTTTTAACTAGCTCTGCTAAATGAGACATCCCCGTAAAGAAATTCGTTAATACATCCACAACTTATACTTTAAGTCTTAATATATAGGGCTACTTTTCAGTGTTAAACTAATATCCAACCTCTTGTCGTTATTATAAAGGGCTTAACCTATAATAACTTTTATAAGATTTGATTCCCAGTAATTAGTTTAGTTGTAATAAAAAATAGAACAGACCAGATAAATAGACGAAAAATTAGACTTACGTTTCATTCCGTCTTCCGACTTTTCTAGTTCTGTAACAGGTCGTCCTACTCGTGTTTGTATCTGTGCCACATCTTTTGGCTTAGAGCTCAGTTCAGGTACATCTCGTTCATAGCATACTGAAAGCATACATATTTGGAAATACATAAGAGATGAATTATTGAAAGAGCAATAGTTCAAACCATTACAACTTGCGTACGTCCCTCCTCTTTTTCTTTTTTTCTTAGAGATGTCGTTTCGCTAACATGGCTTGCTGGCCGTAACAGAAGTAATCTGGGAATAACTAGCGCAAGAGATAAAAGCCGCGGAACAGCGAGATTTAATTCTAAATATACTTTTGATAATAGATAACATTTCTAGCAAAATTCCTAGCATTAAATTAGAATAGCAGGTGCGCGGATCCAGGAATTTGTTTTGGGTGTTCCACATGAAAAAAAAAATAAATAAATAAATAAATAAATGAATGAATGAATGAATGAATGAATGAATGAATGAATGAATGAATGAATGAATGAATGAATGAATGAATGAATGAATGAATGAATGAATGAATGAATGGATGAATGAATGAATGAATGAATGAATGAATGAATGAATGAATGAATGAATGAATGAATGAATGAATAAATAAATAAATAGATAAAAAGAGCTCAGCTTTGAGCTTAGCTAGAGTGCCCTTTCCAGCTTCGATATAAACATCAAGTTGACGGATAGTTTCTACCCTAAGATTGTTATACAAGAAACACACTTTCGGGTCTTGAAGTTTCATGGTTGCTAAACTTCTTGTGACATCACCTGAACAATCCGCATCGAATGTCTCAACTTTTTCCTTCAGTTCTTGTAGTTCAAGCTTCTCAGCTAACATCTTGAATAACTTCACATCCGTAGGTCCTATAACACCTCGTTCTTCCAAGGTTTCTACAAGTTTTTTACATTTTTGAATTTACTTAGTTCTTTTTCAGGTAGCAATCCACGAAAGTAACCTTTGAGGCCAGCCAGAGTGCCTCTTTTGCTTGTGATATAAGCACGAAGGTGATGAATAGTTTCAAACCTAAGGTGGTTATAGAGAAAAACCACAGTCCGGTTTTGAGGTTCCATGGTTGCTAAGGTTCTTATGGATGACACCAGTGATCTTTCTTTCTTTTTTAAATTCGGAAAAATTAATCGGTAGTACAATTCCGAAGGTCGTGGGTTCGATTCCCAGCGAGGTCGGAAATTAATTTTTCCGAATTTAATTCCAAGGGCTTTCGCCCGGAATAACCTCGTTCCCAAGCACTACAACTTACCTATATTATCTTCTACTATTTCATTAGTGCCACGCGGTCCACATACTCTCATCTTTGTATACTAAATGATTATACTGAAAGCTACAATTGTACACACCTTTGGCCTGTGAAGCATCCACAGCTGAATGTCTTTTCCCTCTCTTCATCCTCTCCATCCTTTGAAGGGATGTCTGCTCCATTTCTTCCCACTCTTCAAGTGCTCCGATAAAATACTTTTCATCTTCAGGGTTCATTGCTTCTATCTTTCTCTCAATCTCTGGTTTGTAATGAGGTCCACCCAGTCTCACCAACACATCTGAGATCTCACTCCAGTATTTCTCAAAATCGCAGTCACTGACGGCTGTTTCTGTGATGTGGCCATAAAGTTCATTTCTATAATATTTGACTCGAGCCAAATCAGCTTCTCTACTCAGGTCTGTAGCAACAGGAGGCTTGTCCCATCCTGTTGATGGGGGTGTTAAACCACATATATTACGCAGTAGAACAAATAACAGTGTGATGTCAAAATCTGCTGAAGTGACAGGTGTACTTCGGCTAGCAGGATAGAGTCTGTCCCATTGTCGTTTGTTTAGAATCCTCTTTGCTTTCAGTCCCTTTAGAGTAGAATGGACTGTTGTACTGAGTAGTGTCCTGCGAAGAGAGCTTGGTGAATGGATAGAATCGAATACATCTCTTAAGGCACGTGTTCCACCATCGATTAACAGTCTGCACTGACGAGCAATTTCTTTTTCTTTTTTGAAAGATGCCCAACGAGCTGCTATGCGGTTTATTTCTGTTGAATAAAGTAAAACATATTTTAAAACTGAGTTATTAACATTTACATTCTTCATGCTGATGAGAAGCCATTTTATTCTAAATATTCGAAAAGCGGCTGCCGACAGGAATACGAACTTGATAGTGAAACAAGTTTTAGGAATTCAACCGAAGGTTTTTGAGAGAAAAGCAGTATGCACACTCGCTTATTAAACGTACTTTCCATATAAACTTGGTCTATATAATGGATAAACAAGTTATCACCAACTTTGAAACATGGGGCCGAGAGCGTTCGGAGAACAACAGATTTTCTAAATTCTTGCATCGGTTATCTTGCATCTCGATTATCTCCATTATTTATTGTCAGTCGTTTTTGCTTTTGTCGTTAATCCATTTTCACTCGGACCATGACTTTGTAAACGACCGAAGTCCAAATATAAGTAATATTTCAACAACATCGTGTCATTGCCTTGTTTATCTAAATACAGTAAAGACTCGCATAAAAGAACCACTATTTTCCCAAGTCAGGCTGCAATGATTCTTATATATTTGGTCCGTACTAGTGAGAAATCAGGCAGAATAGGTTCTACAGTTTCTTATTTAAAGATAAGTTTGTGTGTCAAGATGAACATCAGAAATGGAAAGAGTACCTCGATATTAGTGAGAGGGCAAAGTTTCAGCTTATAACATGTAACACAGGAAAAAATGGCATTAAATACGAACTCGAATATTTTAGAAGGATTTGTATGGAAAAATGGGCTGGATGGCAAAGCTCACCATCCAGTACATTTCCCATACACTTACTTATAAAATATTCGATTTTATATTTAATGTCATTTCTCCTATGGTCAACATTATGAGTTGAAACTTTGACTTCTAAATAATATCAAGGTAATCTTTTTATTTCTGATATTTATTTTGACACACAAACTTCTCTTTATAAGGGGGTAGGGTCACGTGACCTTTTGTTGCAAAAGGCTTATTGGATAAGGAAAATTGGCCATTTTTGCGGTTTTAGTATATAGTTTTATAGGCATTAAAAAAGAAATTAGAAACTCAGCATTTTTGATTTTAGAATCCTTATTTAAAATAAGAAAACACATTGACACCACGAAATTCTAATTTGCTATTTGATAGGAAATGTGTCGGTACCGCAATCAACAATCAACAACCAACATTGAACCAACTAATAAATTAACAAAACGATACGTCGTGAGAAATATATTCTACCTTTCAATTCTATGCCTTCAGGAAAATCTCGTTCACAGCATACCGAGTGCCTGCACTTTATTCTAGCATCCTTCATTGGTTTACCTGACATACATATTTGGAAATACATTAGAAAAGAATTATTGGAAGAGCAATTATAGTTCCAACCATTAAAACTTATGTACAAACTAGCTCATACAGTCGGTTATTTAAAGTGCTACTATGATCAAATTTTGATGTCTCCAATTTTTATTATTCAAACACGTTAAAGTACTCATCAGAAAAGAAAAAAACTGGTGTTAAAAAAACTTGCTTATCATAATCCCATGCTGGCCGAGTATTGAGAATATGACGTCATCAAGAAAAATGGCCGCCATTTTATAAACTCCAATATCTTTTGAAGGAAAAAAGATATTTGAAAAAGTAGATCAAAGATCTTCAATCCAGGCAAAAAAAAAAAACAAAAAAAAACAAAAAACCAGCAAGCCAGAAATTTGATCACAGTGGCACTTTAAAAGTAAAAAAACCTAAAACGATATTATAATGTAAACACTTTGTTTAAGAATCGACATTAATAGCCAACCCGCAATAAAGCAACAAAAACGGAACATATTCTACATTACCTATTACAACTACTGGTTTCACATCTCGTTCACAGCATACTGAGTGCCTTCGCTGACTTTTCTTATTCTTCATTGATTTACCTGTAATACATGTAATTCATGTACATATTTATACAAAAACAAAAGAAAAGTAATAGAAAATCAATAGTTTGCTCGTTTACTTTTAACTCGTTCAAATTTGAGGTCGCCATTTTGGCAAAGGGTCTTATACAGGGAGTATGGGTAGGAATCTCCGAAATCAATAGGTGAAAAATTCAAAATTACAGGGACTATGGCCGTTTGCCGAATCGCTGAAGCTTAGGAGCTACCTGTATATAATAAGTATCATCAGGCCTACTCTGGGTTCTTACTCAGCGTTAGATCGCCTAACTTCGCCTTAGACTGCCTTAGGCTCTCGTTCCATAAAAAGATTGCATTGTGGTCTAGATTCTTTATAAGGCATGATGAACAGAAGATGTTTGTACCCAAGCTAGATCAGAATGTACCATGTTTAATTTACTATCTCATATGTTGAGGTCTTAATACGTTTCCCTTAATACGAGTCACAATAATCAATTATTGGATGAGGTTATGTCAAGGACAATAACACTTACCCAGACATTGATAATTTCATAAGTCATAAGTCAAATAAGTGCACCCCCCTGGATCCGCCCCTGTACTACTACTGCTGCTGCTGCTGCTGCTACAAACAAAATCATATTTAATTTTGAGAAATATATTCTTACATTTTACATCCAAGAGGATAAGATTCCAAAGAACTGTATGGTATTCTTCTTCATCTATTGTAACCTCCACGTCAATCTCTTCTCCTTGGCTCAGTTCCTTCAATTCTTTCATCTCATTGAAGGATTTTTTCAGTTCTTCTTTCAAAGAGCCAACCTTGTAGCTCTGCCATAGCCGTTTTAGTGATGAAATGCTTGAGACTTTCAAGACGAATACTACCGAGCCACTAAAGAGTTCAAATACTTTAACCCCGAGATACTCAAATATTTGAAGATTTTCCAGCTTTTCAGGGTTTGTCACATATGAATACATAAGAGCTGGACCTAGTAAGGCTAGTTCAGCTCCTAATACTAATAACACAGTCTTCAGATGTATAGTTGTAAAACTTCTCTCGATGACTTTTCCTGAACAACCCGCTATGAATTTCTCTACTTCTTCCTTTAGTTTTTGTAATCCAAGCTTCTCAGCCAACCACTTTAATAACTCCATGCCCTTTTCAGGTCCTATAACATCTCCTCTTTCCAAGGCATCTACAAGATCTGTTGCATTTTGGACTCTTCCAAGTTCTTCTTCAGGTAGCAATTGAAGAAAGTGATCTTTGAGCTTAGCCAGATTGCCTTCTTTGCTTGTGATATAAGCTTGAAGGTGATTGATAGTTTCAGACCTAAGGTGGTTATAAAGGAGACGACGCACTGCCGGGTCTAGAACTTCTATGGCACATGTGAAAGATAATCAAAGCAAAATTTCAAATTTACAAGTAATGCTGTAACATATTTATAAGTTATGCTGAATCAGATAAAACTTCTATAAATTGTAGTGTTCCTTGTTTTTTTCCATGTTTATTGGTAGCTAGAATCCCAAACAGTCCGGTAAGTTTATATCGCTGGTAACTTTATAGCATTTGTAAACAACTGATTTAGGAACTTTAACATTTATGTAGAAAACCGCCATTCACCAATGCAACGTATGAACGCAGTGGTTCGTTGATTGTATAAGGTTATGCAATAAAGTTTGGTAAGGTGAACAATCAGGCGCGTTTCGTCTAAATAATTTCCGTAGCTTTCACCCGCTCCTGGCCGGGTCAGGAGTAACAGTCCTTTACTTTTCTAAATGTTCTAACCTGCTTCAATTTCATATCTTTGCTGCTGACACAAATCGTTTTTACTCAATTAAAAGTCTCCTTCATCTTGAAGAAATTGTTAACAACGAAATCATCCATATGAGTTTGCTGTTAACAATTGGTGAATTGTTGACTGGCTAGTTTCTAATAATAACTTCACTATTGTCCATTCTCGGAAAGGAAACTCACATCTACTGAGTCTCAATAAATATAAATAATAAACCAATCAAACCGGTGCAAAAAATTAAATACTGTATCTTGGTATCTGTCGTAATGACTCGAATATCTTTTGGAAACCACACATTTGTGAAGTCTCTATGAAAATCAACTTTGATGCACAGTTATTTATCTTCTTTTCCCCCTTTCTTTTCCTGGTTTTAATCAGATTTTTGTCTGCTTACTAACATACCACCCTAAATTTTTGCATATGCTATCCTCATCTGAGGCCTAGCTAGTTCAGCTTCTTATTCAAGGCTACGCTCTATTTTATTGTTTAATTTACGATTTTTTCATCTTATTACATTAATGTTATTACACTAACTATGGTGCGGTTCTGGAAACGATTGAAATCAAGACACAAAATAGTTAATATGTAATGATACCTAATTGCTGATTGTCTGGATGGGCAGGCGTTGGTGGGTCTGGTGCTCGTTCTCCTTCTTGCTGGCCGAATGGCGAGGGGACTGATCCTGGGTGTCCTTCTTGAGGACCGGGTTGTGGTAGGTCTGCTGCTCTGTCTCTCTCTGGTGGTACGGGTGGTGGTGAGTGTGATGCTCGTTCTCCTTCTTGAAGACCGGGTGATGTGTCTTGTGGTGGGTCACCTAAAAGGATGAATGCACAGTTACTTGACATCAATCCAACGATATTCCTCTCACTGAAATATTCTTCTACATTTCTATCTTTTTGTACTCTAGTTTCAGGTCATAGTTTTTCAGTGAGAAAAAAAAAGGTCAAGAATACACGAATGCAGAATCGCAACACTCAGGGTACTGAATCATAAAAATACAAGATTATAATATGAAATAACCCATAAGAATAGAATATGTATATCTTTCGTTTTATTCGTTACCTTGACTTTTCTCAAATATGTCAATCTCGATTCTGTAGTTGCCGCCAGTTCTTTTTCTATAATACCCCACTAAAGTTTTGTTATCGTCCAGGAGAAGTGGTCCAGCGTTTTTCAGTTTCTCATAAATGCTTGTTTCACTAATGGTATAGATATTATTCCGTGATTGACCTTGGCTCATGTTGAAGGGAATGAACTGAAGTTGGCCATCGTCCATGCCTAATCCATAAAACCTCTTGCTGGTATCTAGAGCTTGATTAATTCTAACCTCCTTGCTGTAATTCTCCATAAACTTGCTTTCGTTTAGCTTTTGAGAATCACAGAACAAAAAGAAATGCTCATAAAATGAAACAACCAACGGGTTATTCACTGTACATGTTCTTGTGCTCTGTTCATCCACGCCAAGCTTCCTTGAAATCTTTTCATAGCTGATGACAGCTTCGGTCACAACTCCTCCAGAGTATCCAACACTTGCAGGACTATAGAAAACGTATTTTGAATTTCTCGGATTTAATCTATTCCTGTCGGCTGAATCACGTATGAATTCCTTGACGAAATATTGAAGATTGTCATCGTTTTTTATAAAGCATCCTGGGAATTTGATGTTTCTTGAAGATGCTTCCACATGTCCTTCGGGTCTTTCCGGAATTGTCAGGTTAACAGTGGCTGTTCCTGCAGTACGCCAATGCACCGTAGGCATCGTTGCTAACTGAAAATGAGCTGAATAAAAAGAGGTAAGAAATATAAGAAATGAAATCCAAATCTCAAATATATTATTGCGGTCCTGTCTCATTTACTCACGTTAACATCGACGTCAAAGACAGTGATTAAGAGCGGACGTCCCTCCTCTTTTTCTTTCTTTCTTATCCTTATTCTAATCACAAGTGATATATTCTTTAAATCGAACATAGATGTGAATTGCTTCAAGGGAGACTGAGAGTTGTCGTTTCCCTAGCATGGTTTGCTGGCCGTAACAGCAATAATCTGGGAACAACTGAAAGAGATAAAAGCCACAGAACAGCGAGATTCAATTCTAAACCAGTTAATAGGATAGTTTTGATAATAGATAGCATTTCTAGGAAAATTCCTAACATTAAATTAGAATAGCAGGGGCGCGGATCCAGGAATTTGTTATGGGTGTCCCACATGAAAAAAATTATATAGAGATATGTATTGCTTCAAAAAAGAGTAATAGACCCTTTTCAAGTTCCAAATTACCGCTGTGTTCCCTGATTACAGACTCATTTACTCAGGCTTAGCCTCGTATCAGTGTCTAAATATTCACAAATACCAACGGTAAAGTAAAGAATGCAAAACTTCAACAGTACGAACATTTTGAAACTTGACGGACCTTGAGTGGAACACGTGAATATCCTACACAAAATCGAGGCTAAGACTGAGTAAATGAGTCTGTAATCAAGAAACACAGCGGTAAAAGGGTCTATTGCGGCATTTGGGGGCTGTCCGGTGCCCTGCAGGACCGCCCCCTGTGCTTTCAAACATTATTTGACATCAAAATGAATGGAACCAAAAACATGACTTCGGCGATACTTTGAACTTATTAAAAGGAGTTCAGTCTTATGATGCTTTAACTTCAAGGTTAAAGTCAATCCCCTTCCCAGACCCATTATTTCTTACTGCGCATGCTCGACGAAACAAATAGGCTCTGGAAAACTCCAGTATATTCCTCGTGATTGGTTTTAAGAAAACGAAGGAAGATACCGGAAGTAAAAATTACACCCCGGAGGACCCGTTGAAGCTGAAGACAATTAGACAGAGGATCAGCCAACCCCTGTTCGATATTAATGGCTCGAACCGCCGACAAATAAACCTTCATGCTGTTATGTTGAACGAACCTGCTAAATGGGTAACGAACAAACAAAATGTCCACTCATCAGCCCGACAAGGGGAGCCAGACTGGTGCAGCTTTCCTAACTGTTGGCAGAATTCAACAAATTTCCGTTGGCCCGAGAGATAGATAAAAAACAGCAATCGAGCGCAACGTTTTGATCCGCGACGATCAACAAACTTAGCATGCCATGTGCTATGAAGCCCCTGAAGGCGCCCCCGCAGCAACCGAAGACCGTTGGCCAGCGTGCCTTGACTATAACTTTGCAAATTTCCTTTAGCCCCATAAAACGAAGGAAGACACCGGAAATAAAAATTACTTCACTGCAAAATGGTTTTTCCGACTCAAATATTGTATATATAACAACAACTTGTATTTCGTGATTCAATTTCAAATCTACTTTGATAGTGAAATATATAATTTACAATGCAGTTTAATTTGAATGTACATATTTAAGTCAAAACTCAAGAAACAAATTCAAAAAACACTCAGATAGTTCAATAACTTTGTACCGCTGTGTATTACAGAATCAGGCGATAAAGATATTGTAAGATTAAGAAGTATCGACAAAAAAAGGAAGCAAGCGAGTTACGAGTGTTTCTGTAATCATACACGAGTGGCAAGCGATACTCCAGTTTCGAGTTCTCTGTCGCTAACTGCAAAAATAGCATAACTCTCATATATTCTATTATATGTAGTATTATATTTTGTGAAATAAACTTGAACTTGAACGCCACACAAAATACCAACTGAATACGGCAAATTTCTCGATTTTCAATACAAAATTGGTTCGTTAAGCGACCACAAATAAATATGATTTTAAAAATTCACTTTCAGTTAGTACCCTTACCTCTTAGTATCCTTACTTCTCGCAATATTTTCAAATTCCTTGGTTACCAAGAACGAAGCAACCATTCTGGTCTTCCATACACCTAAAAAATATACGAATCTCGTCAATTCAAAATTAATTGCCAAATTGAAGGTTTAAAACTATCTTAATCTTACATGTCCTTTAGAATTTCGAGTTGTTTTTTATGTAGTTTACCTCAATGTTTCAATCACACGATTTATTCCGTGATAAACTTCACTTCCGCGTTAATGATCGTCCGTCGCTTCGAAGTTCAGCTTGTTTTCTGTATCAGACCAACAAAAATGCATCAGCCATTTATAAAAGAAACTGTTAAACATGAAACTTGTAGACTAGATTTACTCCATGTCCGATACCACTGCACGAATGATTCGTTTCTTTATACTGCTTCCAATTAACTATGTTCCAAAACAAAGCCAAGTCAGTCAGCTATCTCTACAACTTAGAATCTTGCAATTGCTACAAAAAAACTTGTCTCCATGCACTATATCTTGTTCACGTACAGGCATAGTTACCGATCCCTTCAAAAATCCTACATTAATATTGCAACACCTTGCGAAGTTTAACATAAGAGTCCAACTCGTGGTTGCTATGCTAAATCACCTTTGTTTACTAATGTTTTTTTTTTCAAAAATATTCCAAAAAAACTGTCGATTATGGCTGAATGATAATAATGTGACTAGTAAATTTTTTTGCGTTTCTTGTGATTTCTTCAGTATAAGATTGCATGTGATGTACAGAAGGAAGATATAAATTTTACAAAAAATTAACCGAGAAAATTCGTCAATTGAAAAGACATTGAAAACATAAAGAAAACGTTTTGGGTTTTTAATATTCATCGTTTTTTCAAGATTTTAGTCATTGTTTCTCAAGATTTTAGTTATATTCGAATGGGTTGAGAAAAAATAGAATCATTATCATTACTGCAACCGAATAACTGGAAATTAACTTAAAGTCTACCACACCTTTGTAGAATTTTTTGAATTTTACGCGATAAAAAATTATCTATAGAAAACTTTTTTTCCATTACTTGTTGATATGGAAATAACTTATGTATAACCTTTATACCACACAAATATTTTCTTTCTTGTGTGTGCGTGTCTCTCTTATTTCCTTATTTGCTTTTACTTTGCTTTGTCGAAATTAAACGATATTCCGCGAGAAAAACTATACTTTAATTCTAAATCTGTTTTTAGAAAAGATAGGAAATTAAATTAAGTATGAGAAGAAATTATTATCAAAAAGTTCCTTGTCTTTGAATTGAAGAATTTAATGTAGTAACGCTTTTATCTTCAAGCGTATTAAAGTCATTTCAAACTTCTAAAGACTTTCGTTCTGACCTGCATTCATGTTTAATGGCATTCATAGGCCAGCATTGAGTCATTGGTCAAAACTTTCGATCTCCGTGGAGATTTTCGCTTCGGCAAAAAAATACCAGCTTGGGCGAGCACTGCGATCAATAATTAACTAGATCGAACCTAAAGTTTGAAAACCTCTGGGGATTTCTGTAACATTGAAGTCAAGAAAAAAAGCTTCATTCCAGAGAAAAAAATTAAAAGGTTTGTTTGATAATATTAAATGTAAAATTTTCGCAACTTGACTAAAAACATTTCGGAATTTTCGGTTTTGATTTGACTTTTCAAAGAGTTCACAAACTTTAAAATTAAAAACCCTTTTCATTTTTAGCTTTGTTTTTTTCTTTATCAGCTCAGATTCTCATTCCATGTTTACAGCTATTTTATATTCCTTTTTTGTTGAGAGTCCCAAAGTTTTTGAAGTTTATTTCGTCTTAGTCCCCCCTCTCTCCCCAACGCCCTATCCAGCTGCAGGGGAAAGAGGTTTTTCAAGCAAATCGTTTTTAGAATATACTTTACAGAGATCAGCTATATCCCACCTAATGCTTTTGTTCTTCGTTGGGGCTATTTATGTTATGCCCAGCATCTTGTCACGGTCTCAACACGTCTTATATAACAGTTTTTGACATTGACGGAAAGCCGTCAATCATTCAATGACTGAGTGACGTCATACTAAGGGGTCAAAAGGTATAGTCTTCGTTTACAGACGCGAAGCCACACCAAACAGTTTATTAGCGCTCAAATTTCTCAATTTCAACTTAAATTCCCATCGTTATGCCACCACACTTTCAATAAATATGTTTTCAATAATTCACTTGCAGTTAAAATATCCCTACCTGTGTAGCGGTGCTTGTTCTGGTACTTCTGTGTGATTCCTACGTTAGCAAGAACGCTGCAACTGTTCTGCACTTTCAATACCTAGAAAATACGAATCTCGTCAATTCAAATCAAATTGGAGGTTTAAAACTATCTTAATCTTACATGTTCTTTAGAATTTCGACTTGTCTTTTATGTAATTTACTTTAATGTTTCAATCCCACGATTTATTCCACATTCCGTGATAAACTTCACTTCCGCGTTAATGATCGTCCGTCGCTTCGAAGTTCAGCTTGTTTTCTTTATCAGACCAACAAAAATGCATCAGCCATTTATAAAAGAAACTGTTAAAGATGAAACTTGTAGACTAGATTTACTCCATGTCCGATACCACTGCACGAATGATTCGTTTTTTTATACTGCTTCCAAATCAAAGCCAAGTCAGTCAGCTATCTCTACTTCGAATCTTGCAGTTGCTACAGACAAACTTGGTTCTTAATACACAATATCTCGTTCATGTACAGGCATAGTTAGTTTATTGGAACTTGAACTTATGCTTATTTATTGGTAGAAAAGGGAAATGAGACTTTATCCTACACGAAAACGAAAGTGAAACACAATGATGCAAGAACTAGACAACGAAAATAAAGTCTAGCGCTATAAAGCTAGAAAACTACAATAACTTTTTGGAACCCTCTAAATCCTTACCTTTAGCAAGTACTCTACTCACTAACTATGCATTCAGTTAGCCTTAAATATAACAGCGACACCAATTTCTCTAACTTCTTCAAAATGTCTGTAGTTTCTTCAACAACCTGAGTCTTGAATGTTATATAGTTTACAGTCTGGTTGGTTTGGGGCTGTGCCCTTGAGGTAACACCCAGGTCATTATTCAACCAATAGAATCGTTGTATGCGAGCTATGACGTAAGTCTAAGCCAATGAAAAAATAAAAAGTAATAACTTAAAACTGAATTTGAAGTGATCACGAAGCAGGACCGTTTCAGCTAGTGGCCACAGCGGGGCTCGAACTTAATTATTACCACCGGATTGCGAGACCGACGCTATGACCACTCGACCATGCTGCCTTCCATAACGAGTCTTAGATTGCGAATGTGCCACTCACTCGCTCACTAATGTGATAACAATCTTCATTAAGGGAAGCTCTTTCACCGTACAATTAAAGTGATTTTCAAAGATGCCCTAACATATTAAAACTAAATAAATAAAGTATTAAATATGAAAATAGGTTAAAAAGTTTAAAAAGTTAGAAGTAATATAAAATAAGTATACATAAATACAGAAAAATATAAATAATTAAAATAGTTATTATGATAGCTATGTAGATGTAGATATATATCTAACAAATATACTGAAATATTCTATCTATATATATATGTAATCTAATCAGAGTAATTTTCTAAATTCTTTTAAATTTGGGGCATTTCTTACAGAATTATCTAGATTGTTTCATTCCTTCGCCGCATGAAAACTAAAACATTGTTTGCCGCAAATTGTGCGAACAGTAGGCAAGATGTATGTCTGAACGGCGGCGAGTACAATAATTATGTATAGATTTGTTTGTTAAGAAATTGAAATCATAGAGTGACCAAGTAAATCCGTGAAACTTTAGTAATACTAAATAGCACAATTTCATGCAAATTCCATTGTTTTCTATTGTTTAATTAGCACTATTTTGTACTTTTTAGTAATTAGTGTTTTACGGATTAATTGTTTGCACTCTAGTCTATGTAATTATTAATATACTTAAAAACTGCAATGCAGCGATGGGGACGTTAAGGTAATCCATTCAAACGTTCTCGAGCTATAGTAGCTGAGAAATATCTAGAAAGGTCTAATGTACATCTAGCTGCGTCATTTTGAAGAATTTGTAAATGTTGTATAAGAACCTCGTTATTCTTGTCGCCCCAGACTAAATTTGCATATTCAAAAAGAGGTAAAATTAGACTATCATAGGAAGCTAAACGGGCACTTACAAGTAGTAAGTAATAACACAGCAAAATCAAAAGTAGCCCTAACTACGCTTCTGTGAGAGTTTTACTAAGAGTTTGTATAATGCATTTGGATTATTTTTGTTGTACAAATATTTCATTACTTTTCTCTTTAGCACACGCAGGGGTTCCTAGACGGTAACGAAAGTTAAGGTTTCCTGTCGTCTCGGAATGGAGGTTAGATTGAGCATAAAAAACTAGGCTTTCAAATTTATATTGTTCCCAAACTATTTTAATAAAACTCAATCTAAAGAAAGGTGTTTGCCATATTGTATCCTTAAACTCTTACTTTGTGAAAATTTATTAAAAACGTTTCCCCTAAGTATATATATTTGACCAAGTACTTCAAACAAACTTGTCGCACAAAGTGCAAACTTTCAATAATTTACAGAAATAAAACAAAAATATCGTTTATTAACGAAGTAGTAGTCTCCTACACAGCCGCTATTTGCGTGACGACACTAAAAGCGGCTGCGTAGGAGAATAACGAAGTAGCTGTTATGAAATAATTCAAATAATTGAAATACTAACTTCAAAAAACACTTCACTGGACTAAAGGAGCTGTGACGAAATTATCGGCACAGTGCACTAGAACCATGAACACTTCAAGGTTGTTTTGACGTCTTTTCATAACTATCCAATGCAATCACAGCTGCTGTAGAAGAAAAGGAATCAAACATTATATCAAAACAAACTGCGGAAAATCTTTAGATGTTTTATTTTTAGCTCGATCCGTGTGAACTAATGAACTGCTAGATTGTCCCACAAAGTGCAAACTTTCTATAAATTACAGAAATATTGACAAAAATTTCGTTCATTGACGAAGTAGCTGTTATGAAATAATTGATACACTTTTTATTGTAAATTAATATAAATATCATTTTTAACTCGTGGATACGCGAAGCGTAGAAACGAGTTATTGTGAGGTGTCTGAATTCACAAATGTGTCATTCGCTCACTCACTCGCTCACTAAGATGTTAGCAGATCGATAATTAAACGTTTAGCGATCGTCTTACGTCATTTGATTACGAATGTTACACGACACTAGCAAGCACAAAGCTCTTATGGCGTATAGATTACTTTGTTATTTTATATGAGGAAACGAAATGCTAATGTTCCATGTGGGATCAGTTTCTAGCACTTGTAGGGCGCCGTGGGGGCCCACTGTGCATGCGCACACTCGCACATAGTTTTATCTTCGAATTATTCATATTAAAAGAATCAAGGAAAGATGCAAGTTGAAATAAAGTTATACGATTAACACCTGAAAAAAAATTTCAATGACTTAGACCTTTTTTTCTTATGTATTTTAAAAAGTAAACAAACACGCTTATTAGGTACAACGTGATTTTTCAGAAGACTCGTAGATCGAGCCGGTTATCGAAAATAGCTATTTTAATTAGAACTAAAGAAGAGAGTCTGATTTCAAGCTCTGGAGGACTTTATTCTCCATACAGACAGCTCAAAGTCACGGCGGTATTCAGGAATAAAATCTCACAAACTCGATCGAGCGAAGTTTTAATATTACTGATCAACAGTTGTATTTACTAAGTGACTTCTTAAGAAAATAATCAATGTAGATGTACGTAGATAGTAGAAAAATAGTAAAAGACGAAAAAAAGAACAATTCCAATGGAGTTTTGAAGGAAGTTCGGCCAGTTTTGTCATTTAAATAAGCCGTTCTGAATAAAAAGTAGATTGATCGCCACGCATTACAAGATTACAAACAGCCGAAGCAATGCTCAGATTGTATGTTGAAATGTGCGAAGGTCTAACGAGAATTCGCTCCAATAAATAATCATTAATTTACCGACTTGGATGAAGACGAAATAAATATCATTTCTAAATGTATTTCTATAAAATATTTGCTTAGTTCACAGTGTAAATAAATAGTTTCATTTGAAGTAGGAGCGGTGACCCCTGAAGGTCAAGATAAACAGTAATGTAAATCAACACGCATAACGCAACGCTTTATGTTGATCGTCCCGATTGTATCATAAACGGTGGATTATCTTGTATATTCAGTTTTGAGCTCGTAGGTCGAATGATTCCTGGAATAAAACACACAGCCCGCTTTGAAACTGAAAACAGAGAAAGCGTTTTCAAATAGATCTTCTTCCAATTGTACTCTATACTTGACTCAGTTGACTCTATCGCGAAGTCGTAGTCGAAGTCGTCTTTCGTATTAATTGAAGTTCAGACAATTTTCAATTCCAAACTCAACAAACTAGCGAAGAACTAGAAGCTAAAAGGAAAATAATAAGGACGATTACTCATCTTACTAGATAAATTGAGCATTCAAAATATTAAATCGAGCGAAATATTTGGAATCCGTTTAAAGTGCACCTACACCCTATTTTTTTAATATTCTTAACTGTTTGTACGGAACTTTTTAAAATGTTTTGTGGTATTTCGGTCACATTTGAAAAAAAAATTGAATGCGAAAAATTGTTTTAAAAATACGAAATGCGTGGTCCATTACCGCAGAATCAAAGCGGGAGTCTGGGTCCGAGTGTGACGTCACCCCAGGCCATGACTTGTTGCTTGGTGCACGAAAGTTAGTAAACAGATCGAGTACTTTTGAAACACAAGAGATTTTTGAAGACAAATTCGTGAAGATGGACTCTGATAACTCTGATCTAGAGACATCTTTTGACTTACAAGATGAATACGATGTTGAGGACGAATGTTTTGACTGTTCTGAGCAGTCCGATTCAGGAGAATATTTGTCAGTCGAAGGAAATGATGATACCTCTGAGTGGTACGAAGGGCATCATTCAGGAGAACCTCTGGCAGACGAAGAATGGACGAGACAGTATGAAAATACTGAACGAGAAAATGCCAAGATTGAGGAAATGCTTCACAAACGATTGACTGCCGTTAGCGTAGTAAGCGAATGGTGAGTTTTCTGTGCTATTGAAACATAAAAGCGCCCCGTGAATTTATAATGCGAGAGCGGTTTCGCCAAACCGTAAACAATGTTTTTGAATGAGCTCGAGGATGACACTAACCAAGATTGCGACTTTTGTAAGCTTTACAGTTTCTTGTTACGTGTACATTGAACATTCGTGTTTTTACTGTTTGTTTTGAAGGTGCAAGTGTGGCAATTGCTCTACTGAGATGCTAGTAAATATAAGCGAATGCTATTGCTGCAAAGAACTCGACGGATGCGACGAAGCTCTCCATTCTCAAGAAGTCCTTCAAGACCTTGATGAAAATGCCGAGCTGAACTGCATAACCGAACATCCTGGCTTCTCAGCAGTATGTCTCCAAAAATGGAGTCTTAAGCTAGCAGCTGATAAGTACAAAACCAGAGATCGGAAAAGATATCAACAATCAGGATCAGAGGAAAGGTAAGCTGTATTTGTGGCTTCTTTATGTACACATTATACTTTAACCAAAGAAATTATGAAAAAACCTTATCAATAAAAAGTTAAATATGCCAAAAATATTTTTATAAAGCAGTTTGTCCTTCTTGACATTAATTCCAAGGATTGCATGGGATATGATAATTTTTGCAGTGAACCAACCCCCAAACTCATGAAATTACCTTAATAAATCAAACTATTTTATATTCATTAGTTATTGATCATAATTTTGTTGTAATCACACACTAAACTGATTCATTATTGACATTCCAGCTTCCTTCGTAGCATTGCATATAGGGAGTTCACAAGACTAGTGCATGGGTATTTGGGATACAAGAGACGAATTCCACTACCAGCCTGTGCTTACACACGCATCAGAGAATGTTTCAGAATTTCTGAAGATGAACTACACAGTGGGTTTGAAATGGATCTTGAGCCTTTAGTTTGACTGCACAATGACAAGATATAAAAATAAAAAGTATTTAATACAAATTTTGTAGATGAAACAATTTAGTGTTTTAATAGTCGATGTTTTTTTTAATTTCTTTGGTTTTTTGGACAGTCAATGACATTCTTGTGTCCTTTCATAGGATTTTTGCATAGGCTGCAATGTGGGGCTCTCTTGGCATGTTCTCTACTTGTTAGTTGGTTTTGTTCAGGGACATCTAAAGAAAAAATATTAAAAATGTATAAGTAATATAAAATTTATAAATTTAGCTAAGATGTAAAAAGTACCTGCACAAGTAGGAGGAACATCCTCAACCACAATGCTTTTCCTGTGCAAGTGCTTTTGAAGAGCCTCCTCTCTTGGCTGCTTCTCCAGCATTGAATTCATTGGTGCTGGGGTCATCTGTCTTAATTCATCTTGTGCAGCAGTCAAGTCTTCTTTTGATGAATTCATGAACGTCTGGAAAATTTCTTCCACGTAACCTATAATAAAAATTGAGTTTAAAATTATGAGTGACAAAAATGTAACCCTTGAAGCACAACACATAGCCTACCATAGTCTGGTTTTACTCTGACATCCCTTATCGTGGCTTCTCCATTTTTGAACTTGGGATAAACCACCTTTTGTCTGTTGTTGCCTCCCGTTGTTTCTACCTCTCTCCGAAGATTAAGGTTGAAATGCATAGCAGCAAGAATGTGTCTGAAAAGAAAATATCCAAATTTTAAACATATGCAGTTGGATTTGACAGGGTTTTACCTTTGGGGTTCATTGGACTCCCAAGTTATCTAAAATTGAATCCTATGGCATATATGTTTTTCAAACTCTCTTTATTTCAAAGATATTTTCGTGTCTCTAGAAAGCAATCTATTTTTGTTTGGGCGTCCTATTCATATTTTTTTTACATATATAACCCAAATTTGGTGATCTTATTTATCAATCAGGTTTCTCGCTAAAATTCTAAATACAAACCGGCAATACATTCCAACATATGAATATGCAATCATTTTGGGAGCAAACTGATTGATGAGGGAATGGAATCCTTCCAAGCAACTGGTCTGCGCCCAAGGGGAAGCTTGCTGGATACCCTTTTTCAGAGAATCTTTTGTCAAGGCTTTACAAATTTTTTCATACACCTCTGACCCTAAAGAAAAAAAGGTAGCTTAGAAAGTGTTTTAAATTTTGAGATTAATAATCTTACACTCCTGCTTACTTCTTGGGTGAGAACTTTACACAAGATGACAATAGTTTAGTTTGGACTTTATGAAACTTAAAGCCAAATAGAATACATTATGCAAAATGTACCTTTAGATAACCAACGTCTGGGTTGAAGTATCCCATGATTGCACTTGTTAAAAATTGGATCATCTAGGCTATTGTGAACATTCACTATGTGACTGAGAAAAGATTTAAACTTTGCCCAGATCACAGTACCAGAACCATTTGAAGTAGATGTGGCACTCCAGTACAGATGCCTCTCACAGGGCTTTATCCACTCCTTTACTTCTTCATAATGCTTTTCTTTAGAAATTTTTGTGAGGACTTTCCTGATTTCTGAAATGCATAAAATTAATCTACATGTAGTGGTAGTGCACATGTATTCAAATCTAATAAGCCTAAAGCGAGATGATATTTTACCCCCGACTCTATGCCATAATAGTTTTTAAAATTCTTTCACATCAAAACTTTTGATTCCTTAGAGAATACAGGAACAATAGTCATAGTTAGTGAACATAAACAAAGTGAAAAGGACTATAGTCTAGTAACGGGTGGTAAAAAATCATCTTGCTTCAGGATTATATATAAACTTTTCATGCGTCAGGGCAAGTATGCTCTATATCTACTCATTGCAATAACGGTTTCATAATAATAAATCACTGACAGGTTTAATATTACAGTGCGGCTAATGAAACCGTGGCCAATTGTATAAAATTGACCGGTAAGAATTTCGAACTTAATGCTACCATATGATTGGCTAATAATTCTAGTTTATCAAGTTACCCTGGATATAGTAATCACACTAACTATTCTGCATATACTGTATATTGGTCATTTGCATACAAATCAAAGCAATAATGAAGTCACTCATAACTCACTTTTCTTAAGGTGCCATAAATCAAAGTAGTGGACAATGTTTGTCAACACCTTCTTCATGTGACAAGCAATACCAGTGTGTCGGTCAGATATAAATGTTAAGATCACAATCCCATATCCTATTAGGTAATCCATGCATTGTTTGAAGCCTTCAAACTCCATTGCAGGACTATTTCCCACTTGGTTCCTCTGCGGGCAATGAAATAAAAAATATTTGTTTGCTGAAACAAAATTTGTGGTTCATGAAAAATAAAGATGGCAGTAATTGATATTAACTGCTATTTTTATTATAGATGGTTCAAAAGAGAGTCCTACTGATAAAGTTCATGTCTCACCTGAATTAATGCAAAATGTATAATCATGGGGACAGTGCAACAAAACATGGTATATGCACCATATTTTGCACTGTGCCCCATGCTGTCATGCCGTCCATCACCTGCTAGTACAACACCACTGCCCATGGACTTTATGTTGTCAAGCATCTTCTTCTGGTAGCTTTTCCAGTACATATGTATTGCAGGGAACAGCTTGGTCTGCAAATAAAATACAAAATCCATATAATGCTATTTCTTCTCCATCTTCGATCAGAAGATGCATTTGTTTGTTTATCTTAACTGATTGTACCATTATCATTATAAACTACCTATGACAAACATAGTACAATATATAATACCAACACTCACTCTTTGATGTTTAAAGAACGTAGTCATCGACACACAACCAAGACCCATGTGTGCAAAGATTTTTGATATTTTGGAGATTGATCCCCCAGCCAAAAGGATTGCCATGCAAAGGAGAAAGTTCCCTGCTGGTACACCCCAACCTGGTATCACTGGTTGACTGTGCCAGACATTTTCCCTCTTTAGACACTTTGGGTTGCTGCAGGCAGTTTTTATTACAACTTCTGTCCCAACTTGGCTCACTTCTACCAGGGGGTTATCACTTTTGCAACAGTGACAAAACTTGAACAGCAATAACAGCTGGGACAGAAAAACAATGAACTTTGGCTCTGATCGCAGATTGGTGTCATTCAATTGAACCCTGAAATAAGTATATGTGATATGTGTTAAAAATATTAAATGGGTATATTAGCAGTATCATGAAGTGCAGCTACATTATGTTGTACATGGCATTAGTAAACATGAACATTATAAAGTAGAGAGGGGAAAAACACACCTGTGAGCTGAATTTTCTATATCATCCTCAGATTCATTTGCTGACTCCTCTGACTGTGTTTCATAGCTGTCA
Source organism: Actinia tenebrosa (assembly GCF_029948245.1). Taxonomy (NCBI): domain Eukaryota; kingdom Metazoa; phylum Cnidaria; class Anthozoa; order Actiniaria; family Actiniidae; genus Actinia; species Actinia tenebrosa. The sequence goes on along the minus strand of NW_028292570.1, from coordinate 12,057,430 downwards.
TCTGGTTCTTCTTCTGTTACTTCCTCCTCGCTTTGGTCATCACTGTCGTAATCCCACTCTGAATCAGTTACACTTTCTTCTTGAGGAACTGAGTCACCCACTGTCTGAGTTGCCTTGTTTTTCGTTTTGTTATTCTTAAGGCCTGATAATAATAATATTTATAAAGATTTCAAGTATTAGGTTCACAAATACATATTAGTATAATATATCCTTCTAGGAACCCTAAGAATGTTTGTCACTTATAAAATCACACATACTTATAAGGACTAGCTACATTACTTACGTCTTGTAAGCCTTCTGCATTCAAGCTTCCTTTTCCTCAGGTGTGATCTCAGGGATATTACTTGGTTTCTCAGCAGTCTCCTTTCTTTTTGCCATTTGGCTTCACCAGTCGTAGGGTCTCTAGTACTCGATGTCTCCTCCGTTTCCATGAAATCGACATTTTCGTCCTCCCTGTTCTCGGCACTCTGGTGAAAGAAAATCGATAGTCGATTGAGCTACACTGTATTATGTAAACAATCATCCTTACTCTACCATAAACAATGACTCGTGTTCAAAACATATGAGTAATAAAGCCCATAAGACTAAGTTGTAATAATAATCACCGTAATATCTTCAGTATTAGAGACAGGAGCAACTTCTAAAACCTCTTCTCTTTGTGCCACAGGCAAGAGCATAGGCTCAGGCTCGCTGACTGGTTCAGTTGTACCAGGGTCTTCGACAGTGGCGTCATCATGATGATCTTGATGTGCAGTACTACTGGGGACGCTTTTAGAAGCAGCAGTCGACACGGTGGCATTTTTTAATGATTCTCTTAAAGTCTATCACGAAAAATACACTTTATTAGTTTCATAAGAAGGTTGCAGTAAATGTTTTAGCTGAGTTTTTTACCTTTCTTCGATTGCGATATGTTTGCTGTTTCTTTGGCGAGTCTAGTTGACCAGCATGTAGCGTGGGGTAAACATTCACTCCAAAACTGTCTCGTTTCAGTCGAGGGATGGCCGGTTTTCCCAAGGTAGCAAGAGTTGTAAATCTTCGCTCAAATGATTCTACTCTAAAATGCACAGAACATATGCACGAGTTCCTTGTAGGCTCCCACTTTGCACGCTTCACCTTTACAAACTTTATCCATCTAGTCCTTCGCTTCTTGGCCTCGGGTCTTTCATCATTAAAATACGGAATACTATGAAGGGCAATCCCTTCAGGAATATTTGGAACGTTGCTACATCCCCAAACTACACATTTGTTGGGCATTTTAGCGTTTGGAAATAAAACGTATTTAAGAAATTTGATAAAAGCAAGCGAATAGTCTAGAAAAATCTGTATAGAATCTGTGGTAATCTTTGGTTGTGTTGGCCTGTGGTGACGTCACACACCGCTCGCCCCAATCTCCTCTGTAATTACGGCCATGGTTCACTTACTTCGGCTAAAATGGTCAATTTTTCAATCTTTGACAGAGCACCAAAAATTCCCGTTTTGATGGATCTAAAAAATTTTTCCACAAATCTGCTTTTTGTGCCTTAAAGTTTTACTCCAGATCAGAAAAAAATAGGGTGTAGGTGCACTTAAGAGGGCACAGGAAGACCAATCTTCGAAAAGTGCAACAAGTATCCACGAGTTCGCCTAAGAGCCTTTGATTATTGTAAAGTTGAACCTCTGTAAGAATCTGGCTTCTGATTAGATTATTCGAGAAATGTTAGAACGACCTTGAAGTGTTCATGGTTCGAGTATCCGCACAGTAAATGGGCTAGTTTCGAAATTAGAATATTAGCATAGCAGAACCAGAAGACAAACAAGCGTGGTTGACCTAGCTATACAAGGGACGAGGAAGCCGTAAACCATGCGAGAACTAGCTAGCCAGGGCAATATTGAGATAAATTTTAATACAGCTAGTACTGATCATGTCTGTTCTGCAGGCCACGAAATAACTCAAATGTACAGAACTATTTCGCCACTCAGATCGACATTGAACTGCTGGAATGTCATAGCGTTCGGCAGTCAGCCACAATGCCAAAAATGCGTTTTGGACGGTTCTGACTAACCTGTTAGCTTTGAAGATACATAATGAGGGCAATATGAAGGAGAAGGCATTGAAAAGGTTGACGTTGCAGAGAAAGAGAAGGATCTGGGAACGAGGTTGAGCCGGCTGCAGGTTTTAAGAAAAGTGACTAATATGCTGATTACTTCTCATATATGAGACCGCTGAAAATAGACGCCATTTTGAAAATTGTTGTATTTCTACTCGGATCGAACCGGATTTAGTCAAAGATTATTTAACACACATAGAACGTTCTCCCAACGTGCTTTAATGGCGGTTCTCTCTTTTTACACACAGGGATCCCAACATGATAATATTAACCACAGGTATCCCAGACACTACATTCCCTCCCCTTTTGGGAAAACTAGTTAACAACAACTGATTCAACTGTCACTGTCCTAGCGCATAGTCCTTGAGGTATGCTGGTGGTCGCCGGTCTCTTTTCGGCCTCTGTTGTACTGTAGTTCCTTCATTCTCTGGAGTTGCAGTGTGCGTTGCTTTCTCTATGGCCAGTTCTGGTACTTCCAGCTCCGGCTCTACCTCCTTTGTCTCTTCCTTTAGGAGCTTCATGTGTGATGTGTTGCGCTTGTATTCAAGTCCATCCTGAGACTTGACCACAACGTAACTTGGTTTCCAAATTTGCCAGTGATTTCACATGGTACAGGTTCATAGCTAGTGCTGAACTTATTCTGTTTTGTCTGATCCAGGAGGATCTTGTCTCCGACTTTAATGCTACTTTCCCTAGCATGCCTTTTCACATCAACGTAATCTTTAATCTTCTGCTTCATTTCAGCATCCTTATCTCTTACTTCTTGGTATGTTTCGCTATTGCAGCGACGAATATCGGGAATCTTCGAAAGAATCTTCCTCCCAAACATCAGCTCCGCTGGACTCGTTCCGGTTGTCGAGTGAGGTGTTGTCCTATATGCCAACAAATAGGTGTTGATTTCTTGTCTCCAGTCCTTTCCTTGAGACTTGGCAATCTTCATAGCTTTCAGCAGGCTTCTGTTTTGTCTTTCCACTTCCCCGTTTGCTTGAGGCCAGTAAGGTGTCGACCTCCTGTGCTCTATACCATTCTGCTTTAAGTAGGTTTCAAACGTTTCTGCCACTAACTGAGGCCCATTATCAGTTTTGATCGACAGTGGATAACCACATCTGGCGAAGATAGGTTCCAGTGCTTTGATAATACTGTTAGCTGTAACAGAGTTCATAATCACAACTTCATAGAAACGAGTATAATAGTCTACAACCACTAACAAGTGTTCCCCTGTTGGCATTGGGCCTAATAGGTCGGTGGCAACATCCTGCCACGGTTCGGTCGGCAGCTTTGTGGTTTTGACAGGTTCTGGTGGACTTGGTAAACTGACTAGTTGACATTCATAGTATGTCTTGCACTTCGGTGTCCCTCGTGGCCTAGCTCTACAACTTGTTTCCTCAATTTCGCTGGGATGACTAGTCTGGTTCCTCTCAATATCAAGTGTCCACAAACAGAGAGTTCATGTCTCCCACGCATCCGAGAGAATGCATTTCCGCAGCTCTATTAATTCTTTGTCTTCTGCAGATTCCTTCTTAATCTCTTCCATGCTTATGGCTGCTGGGGTTGCATTAGCTGCTACGAAACAAACATACTCTTCCGTCTTGTTCCTGTTGTTCATTGGAGTGTCCTTTGTAAGGCGGGACAGGGCATCTGCTATGTTGTTGGGCCCAGGAATGTACTTAACTGTACAATGGTAGGGTTGTAACTTGAGAACCCACCTGTCTACTCTGGCAGAGGGCTTTGAACTTTCGGAATAAATGTACTCCAGGGGCTTAATGATCTGTTAGCAGTTCAAAGTCTATACCTAATAAGTACACATTGAACCTCTCGCAAACCCATACAATTGCTAAGGCCTCTCTTTCTGTCTGCGAGTAGCGACGTTCTATGTCCGTTAAGCTCCTGCTAGCATTGCATACCGCTCTGTCTACCCCGTCCTTTACTTGTACAAGGACTGCACCCACACCCACTGGGCTGTCATCTGTTATAGCCTTTGGCTTGGGCATGGGCATGGGCATGGGCATGGGCATGGGCATGGGCGTGGGCGTGGGCGTGGGCATGGGCGTGGGCGTGGGCGTGGGCGTGGGTGTGGGCGTGGGGGTGGGTGTGGGTGTGGGTGTGGGTGTGGGTGTGGGTGTGGGTGTGGGTGTGGGTGTGGGTGTGGGTGTGGGTGTGGGTGTGGGTGTGGGTGTGGGTGTGGGTGTGGGTGTGGGTGTGGGTGTTGATCTGGGCATGGGCGTGGGCGTGGGCGTGGGCGTGGGCGTGGGCGTGGGCGTGGGCGTGGGCGTGGGCGTGGGCGTGGGCGTGGGCGTGGGCGTGGGCGTGGGCGTGGGCGTGGGCGTGGGCGTGGGCGTGGGCGTGGGCGTGGGCATGGGCATGGGTATGGGTATGGGTATGGGTATGGGTATGGGTATGGGTATGGGTATGGGTATGGGTTTAGTTTTTTAGTAGATATATGTATATATTTAAAATAAGATTATTATATTTACTAGTATCCTAGATGACTTGTTCCCAGGGTCTACTCATCCAGGTGATACAGAGTGTGCCTGGGAAACGATGTAGTAGGATAATATTAATTTAGCGAAAAAAATATTTTTCGAAAATAGTGATTTCAAATATGTTTTTGGGACAACAACGTGAGACACAACTTGTACTGAGGCCTCTCGACGTCAAGGGGGGTACACAAGCCGTCGGGGAGAGAGGTTACAAATAATTTCCCTGTACTGCCCCCTAATAAATAAATTGGTATCCTTGTGTATAGCAGGGAGCGATATATATTTTTTAAACAATTAATTCAAATTATTTTGCTTTATTAGTAATCATCAAATAGCTTTTAAATACTATTATTAAAATTTCATTCTCGATCTGAAATAAAAAGTGTCTGTCTTTTTCGTTAACACGTTTAGTCTGTAATAATCTGGCACCCTTGAAATACGAAATGAAAGTAAGGAACAACACATGCATCAATACCATGGGCTATAGTCCATGCTTCTTACTCGAAAATGGCCAAAAATGCCGTACTTTTTATCCTTCATAAATTATGCATATCTTTTCAAAAGGTGTGAAAATGGCCCAAAATCGATCAAAACCACGGGCTATAGTCCATTCTTTTTGCCCGAAAATGGCCAAAAATGACCTATTTTTCATCGGTCATAAATAATGCATATCTTTTCAAAACGTGTGAAAATGGCCCAAAATCCATCAAAACCATGGGCTATAGTCCATGCTTTTTGCCCTAAAATGGCCAAAAATGACCTATTTTGTCTACCTCATTAAAAATGCATATTTTTTGAAAAGGTGTAAAAATGGCCCAAAATCGATCAAAACCATGGGCTATAGTCCATGCTTTTTGCCCGAAAATGGCCAAAAATGACCTATTTTGTCTTCTCCATAAATAATGCATACCTTTCAAAACGTGTGAACATGCCCAAAAATCGATCAAAACCATGGGCTATAGTCCATTCTTTTTGCCCGAAAATGGCCAAAAATACCGTATTTTGCATCGGTCACAAATAATGCATATCTTTTTAAAAGGTGTGAAAATGGCCCAAAATCGATCAAAAACATGGGCTATAGTCCATGCTTTTTGCCCTAAAGTGGCCAAAAATGCCGTATTTTGCATCGGTCATAAATAATGCATATTTTTTCAAAACGTGTGAAAATGGACCAAAATCTAACAGAACCATTGGCTATAGTCCATGCTTTTTGCTCGAAAATGGTCAAAAATGACCTATTTTGTCTACTCCATTAAAAATGCATATTTTTTGAAAAGGTGTAAAAATGCCCAAAAATCGATCACAACCATGGGGTAGTCCATGATTTTACCCCGAAATAGTCCAAAAATGCCGTACTTTTTATCATTCATGAATAATGCATATCTTTTCAAAAGGTGTGAAAATGGCCCAAAATCGATCAAAACCATGGGCTATAGTCCATGCTTTGTGCCCAAAAATGGCCAAAAATTACCTATTTTGCATCGGTCACAAATGATGCATTTCTTTTCAAAAGGTGTGAAAATGGCCCAAAATCGATCAAAACCATGGGCTATAGTCCATATGCTTTTTGCCTGAAAATGGCAAAAAATGACCTATTTTGCATCTTTCATAAATAACGCATATCTTTTCAAAACGTGTGAAAATGGCCCGAAATCGATCAAAACCATGGACTTTAGTCCATGTATTTTGCCCGAAAATGGCCAAAATAAATCTGTTATGCATCTTTCATAAATAGCCAAAATTTACCTCTTGCAGATCCTTCGTAAGTAATGCAAAATCTTAATGATAATAATTATGATAAATGTTTATTTATTCTCACTAAATATGATTGCACACAAATGCCAGTCTGAGCGAGCTTTTTTAGTGCTATTTCTGATATCTTTAGAAATTTAATTTAATAGAACTCCTCGGCTTGGATGTAATGTTGTCCCATTTCAGACCACGTGTCATTCCCTAGAGAATAAGATTCTTTGTTTGAGTTGTATCCATATTCATGTGTCTTCTCATGTGCAACCGTTAAACAAAGAAATGATACTCTAGGGAATGACACATGGTCTTGAGAATAAGATTCTTTGTTTGAGTTGTATTCATATTCATGTGTCTTCTCATGTGCAACCATTAAACAAAGAAATGATACTCTAGGGAATGACACATGGTCTAGAGAATAAGATTCTTTGTTTGAGTTGTATCCATATTTATGTGTCTTCTCATGTGCTACCGTTAAACAAAGAAATGATACTCTAGGGAATGACACATGGGCCCAGTTGCATAAAGCTCTCTTAAGATAAAAAAGCTTAAAAACACTCGTAATTATTGTCTTAGTACAATGGCCTATTGTTTTGGAACAATACTTACGGATGCTCTTATCTTAAGAGAGCTTTATGCAACAGGGCCCTGATCACTAATCTGGCTGCTGAATTTTGGATGCGCTGCAACTTACTTAAATGTTTGGCAGGTAAGCCATATAGAACGCTATTACGATGATCTAACTTCAATGAAATCAAAGCATGTACTAAACGCTCAGCGGAGGAGCTGTCAAGATATTTCCTTATTCTTCCGATATTTCAGATTGCTAATGAGGGTCAACGACAGACATTAATTGTTGATGTGACTAGACAGAGTGAGATGTCGATCAAAAAACTCCTAAATTACGTGCCTCCTTACTGGTAGACACTATATGTTGTATTGTGTATAAGTTCTTATGAAAAACGAGACGAAAAATGAACTATTTCAGTCTTAGATGTATTGCAGCTAAGCTTGTTCGTTGCAAAAAAAGATTGTACGTCATAGATGCATTGCTCTATTAAGTTAGTTTAAAGTTGAAGCACCGCAGTCAGGGTCCATTGTTGTGTATCGTCCGCGTACAGCATGCGCAGTCTAATCCATTTGATTGAATAATGAGCTCTAGAGGAGCTAAGTATAATTCTTAATTTTTCATTGATCTTTTTAAGGGAATTCTTTCGCTTTGAATTGATTGGCTGAAAATAACCTGATTCAAAGGGTTATAAGGTATGTAACTTTGTAGAAAAACCTAGCTTCCAAGTTAATTTATAATATTTTACGAAGGATAAAATTTTCGTATATTTTGAGAATCTGATTTCGACTTGGTTTTCGGCAATCTTTTTACGATACTTTTAGTTAATTAATTGCCCTATTTCATAATGACGTCACGGTTTGTTTACATCGGCTAAAAAGATAGAAATTGAGGCTAAATTTAAGCTTAATTCTCTTCTTTCGAGATATTTATAGTAATACTTATTTGTTCTTGCCTTCACCAGCTCATAAACCACATTTCATTGTGATTTAAGATGTGTAGTTGTCATTCCATCCCCCTCCAGTGACCATGATCCCTAGCGTTAAAACAATAGTTTTTTTTAATGTGACGTCATTATGAAATAGGGCAATTAGTTAATCCATCTTCCCAAATACGTGGTGAATTTGTATTTTTACTTCTGTTTCCATCCTTGGTGTACACTCTTCCACAGTTCTAAGGGTTTTCAAATACAAAACCGTTCAATGAACCTTCTTAAAAGTGTCTTAAATGCGAGGCTAACATGAACACAAAAGAAATACCACAAATGCCATCGAAAAAAAGGGATTTAATAATAATAATAATAATAATAATAATAATAATAAATATTTATATAGCGCCTATCCAAATCTGCTCTAGGCGCTTTAAACAAAAAGAAAAACCACAAACTGTGGTAGGCTGTGAGCTTTGCTTGGCGCCTGTGGCTGCCGCTACACAACCCATACCACAGGGAAAAATAAATAAAATAAAATAAATGATACGAAAATAAAATAAATAAACACACACGCACGACGAAACCATGACTAAAGGTCAGACTGTTGTATCGGGTAACAATCCCCTACTCTTACGAAAAATACCACAGGATCTTTTACGTCCACTTTATCGGGGGTCAAGTGCAAGCAGACGGGACCTCCGGTTTTACGTCATTATCCGAGAAGACGCTTGCTTGATGGCTGTTGGCTCCTACGAGCTCTTCCACCCTTTTTTTCTTTAGTATTTCCATGTTAGTCTCGTATCCACGATACTTTTGAGAACGGTCCTTAGTAACAGCAGAAAATTCTCAGCCGATTTTTTTTTTTTTGCGATGACTTTAATCAAATGACCAAAGAGGGATACTATCATTCATGGTCTCTTACGTTAATATCAAAGAGATAACTGTATTGCAGAATCACCATAATGATGTACGAGCTATACGCGCTAGGAATCACTCTGATAACTGAAAGAAAAAAATCCTATTGAGAGGAAAAGGGTTGGGGAAATCGGTGAAAAACGACAAATACACACTGATCCTCACTGAATGCTTCATATCACATGGCATGACCATAGTTTCACATAATCCCTTACGATCCCTATCGTGAGCTGGAGGTTAGGGTCATATTTGCATAAAAATGTAAACAATCAGAGAACATTAATGATCATCGTCATCACACAAAGGCTAACCACTCTCTGTTAAAGGAATCAAAACATAAATATGCATTTATATCTTTTGTAATTCAGTTCTCCTAACCCCGTTCCCTCTTAGTAGTCATCTTTGACAGGAAATGATGATGATGATGATGATGATGATGATTAATGTTCTCTGATTGGTTCAAGTTCCCTGACATGAACCAATCAGCGTGGATTCTTATTTCCCCGCTCTTTTCATCACGTGACTGGTTGGTTGGAAGTTTTTCAAAGTTGGTTTTGTTCTTTGTTCTTCATCAACCAAGAATTTCTACTGGATTATTGCTCTCTTCCCAACAGTTTACTGACTTACAGAACCAACCACATTGCAAGTAAATACCTCAACTACTAAAGCTATTTACATCTGCTTTGAAAAGTCTAGAAAAGGTCGTGAAAAAATCGCTTGTTTTTCGAGAATATGTCGAACTGTAAAAATGTCCGCAGTCAAGACCTTCGTTTAGTCAGTATTTTGTCTTCTTTGATCTGATGTGAAAAGAACCAGCCGGAAAAGAAAAACCAAACAGCAAGGAAAGTTTGTTTTGTTTTTAAGTCTTGTTTTGAGTATATAGAATTTGTTCTAAATATCTGTGTTATTTATTTTCTTTCAGAGTCTAGGTGAGCTGAACAAAGACAAGTAAAAAAGGGTGAGCTGAAGTATTGCTGATCCTCACATTGAAAAACTAGATAACTATGATTATTGAACAACATTAGGCTAGAATTATTTCTTGATTTACTCGGATCATTCCAGTTTGTATTAGTCGTGTAGTGTTTTCTTCGTCCAAGTTCAACTCTAAAGTCTTGTACAAAACAAGACATCATTTGCCGCCATTTTTCAACACAAGTTTGTGGACTTTAAAACAAAACATAACCAACTCAAAATACTATTTTATCAATGAAATGCTCTAAAATAAGAATAAATATCTATGGTTTCTTTCTTATCGATAAGAAATATTATGATTTGATAAAGAAAACAAGTATTTTTGCTGTTGTCTGTATTTCAAGTCCAACTCACTTTGTTCAAAATATGAAGAAAAATGAATATTTGCAAAAAAAGTCTCTTTTAACTTGGTTGAATGAAAATATTGATGAAAACAAACTTGTTCTTGTATCGATATCAAACTATGGGACATTTGTCAAGGGATATTTTTGATTTTCAATGGATTTGTTTGAATATTTGTTGAGTAAAACACAAATCTTTTCAATCAACTGCAAAAATAAAACTACAAGAATTTCTTGAGTATTCAATAAAATATGATATTATTTACAAAAACAGATTATATTCTACTCGTTTATTATGGTTTCATTCAATATTCTCTACATATATGAGTTTTATTGATCTAAATAGACAACTCAACACCAGGGATCAGTTGTTGTCTTAAATACAGTGCACATTCACGTGTTATGTTATTATTACCATCTAAGTATAACACTTTTACACGACAATCATCACGTATTAATACTGAACACAGACACTGAGCACCAACATCTGTTATATTATTACCAATTAGGACTAGGTCTGTTATCTTAGTACGAGGCAACATGTCACATATTATTTTGACACATTCATCGTCTAAATTACAAGAAAACAGCGACAGTTCATCAACAATAGAAATACGAACAAGAGAATTACACAACACTCTGATCCCTGATGCTGATAAAGGTGAATACCCAATGTACAATGCATTAACAATGAATGACTGTGTAAATTTTGGATGTTGTTTAGTTTGTTCTGCGTTGATTAAATTCACTATATCTAATAAATAACTTATGTACAAACAAGCGATATCAGTTATTATACTAAATACAATCCCCCCACCCCTACCACAGTATATGTGTTTAAGGTTATTTATTACTCTGGTAGAAAATCCATCGTCTTTGTACTCGTACAGACAGGATAAAGTTAGCAGTATATTCCTCTCATCGTATTCATCCCCTGGTTTGATTTTTTTAATCAACTTTTTCATCATTTTTTCATCTTTTTTTGCCGAAAACATTCCCGCCATGAACATGAATGTCACATCGCTCGTTTTCTCTTCCTCTGGGATTCGTTTTTTCTCTACAAACAAAAAAGCACAGAGAAATTCTTGAATCGTTAAGTGGGTGAACGTAAATTCAAGTGGTGGTTTCTCGAATGGAGATTTTTTAACGCCAGGACAACAGTCAAGTAATCCACTCGCTTTCAGGTTTGTTATTTCTTCATCGTTAAGATTGAATTTTTTCATATCATTTTCGTTGAAAAAATATTTATCTTCCATCATTAAATTCACCGCTAGTTCAGCTAGTTTATGTAATATTTTTTGTACTTTAGTTTCTTCCATTTCTTCATATTTAGAAGAGGAATGTTTCTTAATAAATACTTTGATTACTTCATGATAAAGTTCTGTTCTTGTGACGGGTAGTTTTTCTGTGGTTTTTGATTCAGTCATGTACCATTTAATATAGTAGCACATTAGAAAACACATCACAGGAATGTGACCAAAACTTAAAAGAATTTCATTCGCTTCGATGTGATCAAGTACTTTGTTCTTCATGCTTTCGTTGGCTTTGAAATATTTTTCGATGTATTCTAGCACTTGATGTGAAGAAAATCCTTGAATGTCACATCTCACATCAAAGACAATTTTTTTTAATTCCTCGGCTTCGCCAGGCCTCGAGGATATCAGGACCACTGCACCGTTTAACATCTTTCCTTTCATGATTTTGGCAATCAGAGCAGGAATAGGTATTTTTTCATCAGGGTCGTTTGAATATCTTGTCTCAAAGTCCCCGGTGATTTTCTTTCGTTGTTTATACTCATCATACCCATCAAAAATGATGAGCAGCTTCTCAGGATTTTCAATCATGTACTGCAGTAATGACTCGTCTATCACCGAGGGCTCGTTCAGTAGGGAGGACTGATTTAAGATATCACATACGTTAAGCCTTTTTTCTTCTTGAAGAACAAGTTGATGGAATGTCAACAGGAACACAAACTGAATATCAGGTACTTTGGCATTTTCTTGACCTTCCTCAAACAATCGGTCATGCGACCAATCCCGTACCAGCTTACGACAAAAAAGAGATTTTCCAATTCCTGCTTTGCCCGTCAACAAGATAGATTTAGGATTGGTCGTGCAAGAAGCTGTAGATTTCTGATCACCATTTTCTGGGCAAAGAAACATTTCTGAACAGTTCGTGAGTTTTGTACTACTCGCTTGAATTTCATCCGATTGCCTCCTGCCAAATCTCTTTTCTTTGGGTTCCTTGAAGTGTTTTGGACCGCGTTGGATAGTCACACTCGTAAAGATGTCATCGGTTCTAAATTTCCTCTCTTCTTCATCGGACAATAGAAAATCGGTTTGCTGTTTAATGGATGACTTCAGCTTTTCTGTATATTCTGAAAATCAAAAACCAACAATGTAACAAAGCACAGAAAGAAAAGGGAAGAATAATATAAAATAGGTTTTCCTCATTCGTTTATTTCTTCATTTCTTCATTCAATCATTCCTTCACTCATTAACTCTTTCGCTCACTCACTAACTGTAAGACAATTAATGAATTCGATTTCACATGATATTGTAAACTCATTTCTTATCAAGTATTCTTGCGCAAATGACTTAGACCTTTAGCTTGAGAAATGGAAGCAGTTCTTTTCTAAGTAGAGGCTTTGCACCATCACGTGCCGGGGACTATAATACAGCTTGGACTGCCTGTGGTTAGATAGCAGAACAATAAAATCCCTTTGGTCTCGAGATTACTCCAGTCTCGAGTTCTCTTTGCTCAGCCTTAGGCCCCGTCCACACTATAATAATAATAAATATGTTCTTATATAGCGCATTATAGACTCTCAATGCGCTTTACAAATACCACGACGAAATGTCAAGTGAAAAAAATAGATTAAAGTTACAAATTGAACAAAAATGTTTTTAGTTATCTCTTGAATATTTCCAAAGACTGCGATGTTTTTATATCTGGTGGTAAACTATGCCGGATAAATTTGAATCCGCGACTTTATTTATCCGGTTAGGCCTTCCGTCCACACTAGTCCGGGCGAATCCGGAACAATTCTTCACCATAAACGGAACTTTTCGAATACGGTCTCCATAGTGGAATAATTTGAAAACGCCGGCTAGCCGTATTAGTGTGGACGGAGAACATTTCGTATCCGGAACTTTTCGAACACGATGACGTCATGATTGTCATGGGAACTTGGCGGGAAGGCTAAAAATTTATCGCAGACTCAATTTCAGCCTCAATGCACATGCTCAGATGTGCAATGAAGCGTTTTTGCCGCCTCTGATCGGACTAGTGTGGACGCGAAACATTTTATCCGTCTTCATGTGTGGACGGAATTTTTTTTTTTCGGTTTCGGTGTTAAAGTTGCAGATTCACATCTATCCGGCATAGTGTGGACGGGGCCTTAGTCTCGTGTTGTGCTTGGAAATATTCAGCTATTCAACCAAAACCCGTGGCATTATAATCAACTCGTATTGTTCCGTAGTACGTACATTCTTTACTATACAATGGACCTTAATAAAAGAAAAGAACACATTTGTACACAATGGAAGCTAAGACTGAGCAGAGGGGAACTGTGAAGCGGACTGTCGGAATTCTTTCTCATGTAAAACGATTGTATTGCTCCTGCCATCTAACATGGCTGCCGTCACGTAAACCTTTATACTGAGAGTAGACGAAAGGTTACGTATTGACTTTTTGCTTGAGGTTTTCCTCTTTATGCTAAGCATATGGTATTCATAAAATTGACTTACGACATAGGTAACCTGAAATAGTATCGATTGCTCACAGCGCGCCTCTATTATTTCGCTCTTTTTTGTTAAGTGTCGACAGAGATTGTGCACATGTAAAAAACTCAGTCATAAATTGCTGTTTCGCAAATGCATAATTGCCAACGTTGGCTAACATAGAGGAGTTTTGATTTTGTTACGGGATTAAGTGCGTCATTTCTTTCGTTCTAAACAGGTTTTGATAGATTACACTCCGACTCTAAGGGGTAGTGTGCGTTGGTATCGTACTGGTATTGAAAAACGTGCTAAGCCGTTTTTTTACAATAACTTACAAATTTCTCGCGCGCTGATTGGTTATTTTTTATCATCAATAAGGCCCCGTCCACACCATGCCGGATAAATTTGAATGCCCATTTTATCATTGATATCTTTAGAAGACATATATAAAAATTTTAGTATGAAATATTAAACTGTATTCCGAAGTGATTTATCAAAATACAAAAACCATTAGGGGTATACAAAATGATTATACTGAAAGCTACAATTGTACACACCTTTGGCCTGTGAAGCATCTGCTGAACTTTTTTTCACTCTCTTAGCAAGAATCTTCTCCATCTTTTGAAGGAATGTATGCTCCATTTCTTCCCACTCTTCAAGTGCTCCAATAAAATTCTTTTCCTCTTCAGGGTCCATTGTATCTATTTTCATCTTCTCAATCTCTGGTTTGTAATGAGGTCCACCCAGTCTCACCAACACATCTGAGATCTCACTCCAGTATTTCTCAAAATCACTGTCACTAACAGCTGTTTCTGTGATGTGGCCATAAAGTTCATTTCTATAATATTTGACTCGAGCCAAATCAGCTTCTCTACTCAGGTCTGTAGCAACAGGAGGCTTGTCCCATCCTGTTGATGGGGGTGTTAAACCACATATATTACGCAGTAGAACAAATAACAGTGTGATGTCAAAATCTGCTGAAGTGACAGGTGTACTTCGGCTAACAGGGTAGAGTCTGTCCCATTGTCGTTTGTTTAGAATCCTCTTTGCTCTCAGTCCCTTTAGAGTAGAATGCACTGTTGTACTGAGTAGTGTCCTGTAAAGGGAGCTTGGCGAATGGATAGAGTCAAATACATCTCTTAAGGCACGTGTTCCACCATCAATCAATAACTTAGAAAGGCGAGAAAAGTTTAGATTTTCTTTACTTGAAGATGCCCAACCAGGTGTCATCAGGTTTTTTTCTGTTGAATAAAACTTACATTATATTCTTCATGCTGGTGGGAAGCCCGACATATTTAAGATACACAGCTAGATTTCGGAAATTGTACAAAAATAAACCGAATACAGAGGGGGCATGGGATGGATTGATGGATGAATTAATTAGTTAATTAATGATCTAATCAGAAAATAAACAAATAATGAATAAAAAAAAGATAAATGAATAAAACAAATAGGGATACTAAGAAAAGGACAAACAGACATGACAAACAAAACTAAAAAAAAAGGGATGGATGGATGGAT
Organism: Actinia tenebrosa; assembly: GCF_029948245.1. Classification (NCBI taxonomy): domain Eukaryota; kingdom Metazoa; phylum Cnidaria; class Anthozoa; order Actiniaria; family Actiniidae; genus Actinia; species Actinia tenebrosa. The sequence continues at coordinate 12,042,147 of NW_028292570.1, read as the reverse complement.
ATGGATGAATTAATTAATTAATGATCTAATCAGAAAATAAGTAATGAATAAATAAAAAAGATAAATGAATAAAACAAATAAAAATACTAAGAAAATGACAAACAGACATGACAAAAAAAAAAAAAGAAAAAGGAAAGAAAGATCTCGAGTTAAACGAGTAGTAAACTATGATATTATAATAGATCATAATTGGAAAGACTATGTAATGTTTAATAAACGAGCAGGAGTGTTTTATCGGGTATAAAACACGAGGCGCAGCCGAGTGGTTTTAGACCCGATAAACCACGATCTGCGAGATTATTGAACGGCTTAGAAAACTTATGATGTTTGTTCTCATTGTGTACCGATTTTTTTACGAAACGAACCAAGTTTGATAGAGAAAATCCAAGTTAAAGTTTATGCAAATGAAGACGAATCTTTATCAGATATAAAATCACCTTCATGGTCATGATTTCTATTGTGTTTTCTTCATGAATTATTAATGAGTTTTCTAAGTATTCATAGTTTATTTAAAAATCAGCTCTCGAACTATAGGTACACTTTCTAAACTGAGAAATTTTCTGAATACTTATACTATTAAATATTATTATTATTAGTGATTAGTGTTTATGGATATATTTCTTTTGTTTTTTGTTTTTGTTTTAACAGGGCTCTCTTTTAACTAGCTCTGCTACATGAGACATCCCCGTATAAATATTGTTGAAATAAATTAATTCGTTAATATATCCACAACTTACCTTAAGTCTTAATATAGAGGATATAGAAATATAAATAAGTTATAGTGCTTAGGAACGAGGTTATTCCGGGCCAAAGACCCTTGGAAATAAATTCGGAAAAATTACTTTCCGACCTCCCTGGGAATCGAACCTACGAGCTTCAGAATCGTTTTACCGATGCTCTACCAGCTGAGCTAGAGTTCAGACTGAGAGCATGCCGGGGTGAAATAGATGTTAGGTCGCGGTAATTATGATGCAAAGATGATAATAATAACATATAGGGTTACTTTTCAGTGTTGAACTAATATCCAACCTCTTGTCGTTATTATAAAGGGCTTAACGTGTAATAACTTTTATGAGATTTGATTCCCATTATTTACCTTTTAGTTTAATTGTAATAAAAATGGAACAGACCAGATAAATAGACGAAAAATTAGACTTACGTTTCATTCCGTCTTCCGACTTTTCTAGTTCTGTAACAGAAGGTCCTACTCGTGATTGTATCTGTGCCACATCTTTTGGTTTAGAGCTTAGTTCATAGGATACTGAGAGCATAAATATTTGGAAATGCATAAGAAGATAATTATTGAAAGAGCAATAGTTCAAACCATTACAACTTATGTACAGGGCTTTACGTATAATAACTTTTTTCTATATTTGATTCCCATTCTTTACCTTTGTTCTATATTAAACTACTTAAGCTTCGTGATGTAATTAGTTTAGTTGTAATAAAAAATTGAACAGACCAGATAAATAGACGAAAAATTAGACTTACGTTTCATTCCGTCGTCCGACTTATCTAGTTCTGTAAAAGGACGCCCTACTCCTGTTTGCATCTGTGCCACATCCATTGGTCTAGAGCTTAGTTCAGGTACATCTCGTTCATAGCATACTGAGAGCAAACATATTTGGAAATATTTAAGAGAATAATTATCGAAAGAGCAATAGTTCAAACCATTACAACTTATGTACAAACTGGATCATAGAGCGCATGCCAAATATCCGTGAAACCTTTACTAGCCATGTAGCGTAGTTATCAAGTATTTAGTTGTAAAATAGCTAAGAATTCATTCAGGCATGAAATAAACAAAGACATATTTTTTCCCAATGTAACAGTGTGGATCCAGGATTTTTTCTATGGGGAAGCACCTTGCAGGATTTTTGTTTTAGGAGGGGGTGTACCCTTTGCTTACCAACTCAAACACCAATGATTCAGTGGATATCAGCTCATCCACGGGAAGGGGGGAGGGAGGGGTGCGCTCCCCCTGTACCCCTCCCCTAAAGACCCGACCCTGAGTAATGTCCACTATTTTGTACAAAATAGTATAATATTCTACCCTATGTATTGTTATTAATGAGGTATGAGGCATACACTCTGGCCTGGAACAATGCCCAGGTAACCCAGAGTGTAATGTTTCTTTTTATATCCCGCTTGCTCGCGGGTGAGGCGGGTGGGTCGACGTCTGTACTCTTCCCGTTAATTTGAATGAAGTAGCACCAGAGGGACCACGCTTCCCTTTATATATACTCTATTTGCATATTACAATTCCCTAGGGTATTCATCATAATATTCACACTGACTGTGAATAGCAACAAAGTAGCTGCAAGTAGACAATACATCTTTGATTTTGTTTCTGGCTTGCATTCTACAGTCGAACCTCGGTTGTTTAAAAGAAAAACTAAACTAATCCTAGAGTGCAAACACTTTGCTTGAGCTTTAACCATCAACCAATCAACAAAGAAAGTAAAAATGATAATTTGTGAGAAATATATTCTACCTTTTACATCCATTGGTTTACTGCTGTCTTCAAGAACATTCCGTTTCCTGTGCTGACTTTTGTCATCCTTCATTGATTTACCTGTCAAACATATTTGGAAATACATAAGACGAGAACTAATGCGCATTACAATCAATCGGTTGTTATGTGACCTCATGATCACGTATGGAAAGACACTGTCCTGAAACGCGAGACCGGGAACAATAAAGTCGTCTTCTCCCTCCTGATGCTACAAAACATTTACTAAACTTTTTTGAAATATCTTCTCCTCACATTACCTGTACAAACCGCTTCGAATCTTTCAACTTTGAGCTTCAGTTGTTCTAAATGAAGCGTTTGAGCTAGCATCCGTAAGAACTTCAAATCGTTAGCTCCTATAACAGCTACTGGGTCTTTCAAGGCATTCACGAGGTTTGTTACAGTTTCTATTTCTTTTCGTTTTTCTTCAGTGGGTTTAGAAAGAGATCGACAAAAGCGATCTTCAATAGCGGGAAGGTGATGGATAGTTTCAGTCCTAAGCTGGTCGTACAATAAACACACTGTCGGGTCTTCATGGTCAATGGCACATATGAAACAGAATGAAAGCGGTGATTCACATCATTTTACTAGTTATGCTGTAAGATATGCACACGAGGGACATAATTATTTTATTATGAAAAAATCCTGTTTAATATATTTTCGTTCGTTCACTCTTCGCGGCCAATCACATGTAATGCGCGTATCTCTTTTTGTGTAAAAAAACAAAAACAAAAACAAAAACAAAAACCCAACAAACAAAAAACAACAACAAAAACAAAAAAACGCCATACGTCCAATCAGAAGCCCTGGCGTACGGCTTTTCTTCAAGTACAAGAAAAACGATACGTCCAATCACAAGCCGGTAGAATTTGGCTGTCGTTTCATGAACTTTCCGGCGACTAAACTAGAAAGTTCGAGTTCAAAAAATGCCTAAAACTATATTTTAGACGACAAAACCAAAGAGAAGATCGATGATATACAACTAGCAAAGCGAAAGAAAACTGGCCGAGATGTTAATCATTTGAAAAGTTTCTAAAATACTCAAAAGTTGCTCGACCAATTACAGCTCGAGAAACTCTACATTCAAGTCTAAAATTATACTAAAATTTGATAATTTGAATGTCAAACAGTTATTCAGATAAGTTTTTTAATAATATACATTAAAAAAGTTCTAAATTCTGATTGGCTGACAGCAGTGCAGTTCAAATGAAATACCAGTGCAAAAAGCTAAAATACCATTGCAGATTAAAAATTTTTAGGATTCTGATTGGCTAAAAAACAATAGAAATTGAATTAGCCAATCAGATTATAGCAGCTGCCATAGCAACAGAACAGCCTTCCCTCTCTGGAATAGTTCTCAGAAAATTCAAGATGGCGGATTTTCATCTTAAAAATGGATTCAAAACTGCTAAAAAAGTCAAGCTTCATCAGTTGAAAACCAGCAAAAAAGGTTGAGAATGGCAAAAGGAGGACTCGCTGCTTGTTATTTGAGAATTAAGAAGGAAAGAAAACATCATACGGGCCATTTTACAGCTGTTTAAGGTCACTTGACGCGAAAGTTGAAGCGAGAGATGTTGAAACTTGATGTTGAAACTTCAAGAGCTTTCACCTACTTTATCCGAAAAGAGGTACATAATACTTCTGTACAAAGAAAGCAGCTTATTCAACTTTCCTTTGATTGTTTAGGAATTGAAAAAAGAGGATATTTGATGATTTATGTAAGTATTGCAGATATTCTTCGTAATATGCTTACTTGTTTTCTCAAAAAATTTCAAATATTTGATGTATTGAAGATGAAAAAAAAATGATTTCTAAAAAAACATGTTTTTACTTTTTAAAGAACAAAAGTAATCTTTGTTATTCATATTTCTTTCCTGTTTTGTAAATAAAATATTGTTTTGTAAACCGATTTTTGACAAAAATAATCGCAAAACAAACGAGTTCTTCGCTTCGTGCATTTTTTCCGCGGACACGTGTTTTTTTAATCTAATTTGGTTGAATTTTTTAATGTATATTATTAAAAGGTAATAAGATGATTTCTCGTTCAATTTGGATTAATTTGCACTCGTTTGCTTTTCAAAAAGTCCGTAATTGCGTGAGTCCGTATGCCGTAGGCCTCACACAATTACGGACTTTTTGAAAAGCAAACGAGTGCAAATTAATTCCAAATTGAATGAGAAATCATCTTATTACCTATACAAACAGGATGCTTGTAAAACAGCGTTTTCAAATATCGAATTAATATAGGCTTTTATTGTTTTTAGGTGAACAAACTGAAATAGTTTTAATTCAAACTTAATTGAAAATCTCGGTATGAATATGATAAGCAGAAACTCCATGGAAAGTGCTTTGGCAGTTTTTATTCACTATTGCTGTTTCGTATCATAAAACTCGCTCGTTTGTTTTATGATATTTCACAACTCTTGAAATAAAGACCGTAAACGCGCACTTTATAAACTATATTATAACAATGGATAATGAGATAAAGTCGCACAAAAGAGTATGAAATGATACCTAATGGCCGATTGTCTCCTTCTTGAGGGTTGGGTGGTGGTTGGTCTTTTGCTCGATCTTCTTCTGGATGTACGGGTGCTGCTTCTTGAAGGTTGGGTGGTGGTTGGTCTTTTGCTCGATCTTTTTCTGAATGTACGGATGCTGCTTCTGGAGGGTTGGGTGGTGGTTGGTCTTTTGCTCGATCTTCTTCTGGATGTACGGGAGCAGCTTCTTGAGGGTCAGATGGTGGTTGGGCTTTTGCTCGATCTTCTTCTGGAAGTACGGATTCTGCTTCTTGAAGATTGGGTGGTGGTTTGTCTTTCGCTCGATCTTCTTCGGGATGTACGAGAGCTGCTTCTTGAGTGTCGGGTGGTGGTTGGTCTTTTGCTCGATCTTCTTCTGGATGTACGGGAGCAGCTTCTTGAGGGTCAGATGGTGGTTGGGCTTTTGCTCGATCTTCTTCTGGAAGTACGGATTCTGCTTCTTGAAGATTGGGTGGTGGTTTGTCTTTCGCTCGATCTTCTTCGGGATGTACGAGAGCTGCTTCTTGAGTGTCGGGTGGTGGTTGGTCTTTTGCTCGATCTTCTTCTGAATGTACGGGTTCTGCTTCTTGAAGGTTGGGTGGTGGCTGGTCTTTTGCTCGATCTTCTTCGGGATGTACGGGTGCTGCTTCTTGAGGGTCGGGTGGTGGTTGGTCTTTTGCTCGATCTTCTTCTGGATGTACGGATTCTGCTTCTTGAAGGTTGGGTGGTGGTTGGTCTTTTGCTCGATCTTCTTCGGGATGTACGGGAGCTGCTTCTTGAGGGTCGGGTGGGGGTTGGTCTTTTGCTCGATCTTCTTCTGGATGTATGGTTGCTGCTTCTTGAGGGTTTGGTGGTGGTTGGTCTTTGGCTGGATCTTCTTCTGGATGTACGGATGCTGCTTCTTGAGGGTCGGGTGGGGGTTGGTCTTTTGCTCGATCTTCTACTGGATGTACGGATGCTGCTTCTTGAGGGTTGTGTGGTGGTTGGTCTTTTGCTCGATCTTCTTCTGCATGTACGGGTGCTGCTTCTGAAGGGCTGGGTGGTGAGGTTTCTTGTATTGGGTCACCTAAAATAATAAATGTACAGTTGCTTGACTGGTACATCGATCCAAAGGTATTTCCCTCGCCAAAATATTTTCCCTACATTACTATATCTTTTTTTGCACTGTCGTTCTCTTCATAGTTTTTCATTGAGTAAGGGAAGAGGTAAGGAATACATGAATAAAAAACCGCAAAACTCGGGGTACTGAATCATAAAAATCTAAGCCCATATGTAACGTAACCGATAAAAATAGGATATGTATATGTTTCGTTTTATTCGTTACCTTGACTTTTCTCAAACATGTCAATCTCGATTCTGTAAACACCGTCAGTTCTTTTTCTGTAATACCCCACTAAAGTTTTTTTATCGTCCAGGAGAAGTGGTCCAGCGTTTTTCAGTTTCTCATAAATGCTTGTTTCACTAATTGTATAGATATTATTCCGTGATTCACCTTGGCTCATGTTTAAGGGAATGAATTGATGTTGGCCATCGTCCATGCCTAATACATAAACATTCTGGTTGGTATTCATAGTTTGATCAATTCTAATCTCCTTGCTGTATTTCTTCATAAACTTGCTTTTGTTTAGATCTTCAGAATCACAGAACAAAAAGAAATGCTCGTGAAATGTAACAACCAATGGGTTTTTAACTGTACATGTTTTTGTTTTCTGTTGCGGCACACATAGCTTCGTTGAAATCTTTTCATAGGTAATGTCAGCTTCGCTCACAACTTCTTTGAATTTGGAATTCCTAACAGTACTATAAAAAATGTATTTTGAATTTCCCGAAGTAGATTTGTTCCTGTCGGCTGAATTATCTATGAATTCCTTGACGAAATATTGAAGATTCTTATCATTCTTTATAAAGCATCCTGAGAACTTGAGGGTAGTAGATATCTGAGCACCTCCTTCGTTTTTTCTCTGCATTGAGAGTTTAACGGTTGCTGTTTCTGCAACCGTTGACAGCTCTGCTAACTGAATATGACCTGAATATTAAAAAAAGAAGCTTAATATGCGTATGGATATAAGAAATGAAATCTAAATCCCCCCCCCCTCTCACACCTCGCACTCAGGCTGCATGGCCGAGCATCGCGAGCTCTGTTGTGCAGGGTCTTAAAATATATGAAATGTGCTGTCTATGATATTCAAACTCGGATTATCATATGACCCGTACCTGCCCGGGCGCGCGCTCTTAAAAAAGCCTTCGGGAAAATGGCGTGGGCAGGGCACGGCTTTGAGCGAGCAGGGCCGTACGAATCCGTACGGCCCTGCAAGAAACCTGCGACCGTATTGACATAATTTGCAACTTTAAAAAATCTTTTTTATTCAGGATCATATGATAAAATAGGTCGCACAAATACATTTGGCTCTCGGTCATTTGCATGGAGCTCGCACGGTCCGTACGACAACACCTCGAGCCAAATATTTTCGCCTACGGCTCTCCCACTCAGGTAATAAGTACATATTATGTGCAAATCGTTAGGCGTTGTAGTGACTTGGATGAACACCTAAAATTGCGGTCCCGTCTCATTTATTAACGTTAACATTGACGTCAGAGACAATGAAAGCCAAATTGGGCAAAGCCATTGGAAAAAAATTGCCCATACATTTGGAATATTTGCTCTTTTCGGTCTTTTTCCTCTCTTTCCTAAGCAAAAGGTTGTTCTTAAAGTAAAGTTATATAGCACAAGTAAACTGCGTGACAAAACATCCTAAATGACCCGTAAATCTTATGTTCTTTCACTAACTAGTAGTTAGTGTGTTTTCGAGGCTACGAAACCTAAGAAACCATAAGAGGCGAATGTATAGGTCAACAGATAGTATGAGCTTATAAAGCATCAGCAAAAATACGGTTCTAAATTTTAACAAATTCCTATGAATTATGTACCAAAATGTTCAGGAAAGCCCGGGGTTTTCAAATCCACTTCTGTTTTTTCGACAGGTTCTGTTTTATATCAAGGAGAGACGATTTTTTAGCTTGGCCCCGGTTATGTCATGTATTTTCTCTTGTAGAATACGTCCAATAGCGTACATTCAACTCAAAAAGTACGGTAGTTTTTTTTCGATAGAATTCAATCTAAACCATATAATACAGTCCGTGAATAGTTGAATTAACTGAATCCACTTCTGTTTTTTGCCAAGATAGTCATTATTTTGAGAACAGATCGCAAAAACCGTGTTTTTGAGACATAATTTGTATGGGCTCACATGAGGGAGTGAGCTTGAAATCGTAGCTGACCAAATGTTAACAGATTTTTTCTGATGGTTTATGCCATAATTTCATAATAATCCGGAAAAAAGATCCAGTTTCGATTCCAGAGTCCAGCAGTTCTTCAACCTGAAATTCGGTTTTTCGCTTACGTAATTATGTCGGCTGTCTTGAATTACAGCAGTTAACGAAAGAGACATGCGGAGGAATTATTGTCTGTCCCATGATCTATTAGCTCCGCCCCTTTTTATATTCACTTGACAACATAGTGACAAGTGATTGACATGTGGTACATGCTGATGGTTGACGAGTGAGACTTAAATTTAACGCTTGGGAAGCCTATTAAAAAAATACCAATATAAAATTTCTTGAACTTATTTTAGATGAAAATCTATCTTGGAACACTCAAGTTGACTCATCATGCCGTAAAATTGCAAAGTCAATAGGAGTTCTCTATAGAGTTAGACATTATGTTATATTAGATATATTAAAAAATTTATACTATAACCTCGTCTATTCATATATTTCCTATGGAACCCTTATTTGGGGTTGCAATTATAAATCAAGAATCTTGCCAATCCATATATTGCAAAAACGTGTCCTTCGAATCATTACCTTTTCTGACTCTAAATCCCCTAGTAGACCTTTATTTAAAAAGCTTGAAATATTAAAATCTTTGAAGTAGGTAAAATTACAGCTCGCTGAATTGACCTACAGACATTTAAATAATCTTACCTAATCTTAATAATTACCTGAAGTATATCATCTAATTTCTTTAGTGATGTACATTGTGTTAAGGATGTACAAAAACTAACAAAAATCTTTTTCGTCCTCGTAAAAATTTAAATTATGGTCAGTTCGGTGTTCAGTATGCAACTGGAATGACATTCGACTAGAAATTAAAAATTCTTCATCCCTTTGTGTTTTTAAGAAAAAAATGAAAACCTTACTTCTTTACTCGTAAATATAACCCAAAAGTTCTTTGAGTTGTAAACTTCGATATTGAAAACATTAAAAAATATTAATATCATCTTTTATTAATAGAGCTGGCAATGGGTCTATGCAATCTCCACGCTTCATACTATCTATTTGTTAATTAGTTCTGGGTGCAAGAGTACCTTGTTTAACCCTCTTGGGTTGTCTCTCTTGCACCCTCCACCTTTCCATTTTTTCCTATTGTAATTTATGTATTATGTATTTTGTGGTAAATAAAAACCATTGAACCCAGTGGCGGATCCAGCGGGGGGGGGGTCCAAGGGGTCCACGGACCCCCCCTTGAAGGTTTGATCTTTTAGGTAATAGAAATATGTCATATAAATTTTGCTTAAAAGTATCCACAAAGATAATGTTGAACACGAAATGATAGATATTTGCTGTTATAATCTACATCTACATTTTATTGTCAGCAGGAACTATACATTAAGTTATCACGCTAACTATGGGAAAATTAAATAAATAGATAAATAATAAATAATAAAATATAAAATATAGAGTATATAGAATAGCCTAGATCATAGACGAGACATGCCCCCCGCCACCCCGAGTCCCACGCCCGCGCAGACAGACTTTATGGTCTGTCTTAGTGCGCATGCCCGAAACCCGGAGCAACAGAGAAACATGTCCCATCCCCCAATCCAGGCCACTCCATATAGATATAAAATATAAATATGAAATTTATTAAAATAAATAAATAAATATAAAAAAATAAAAAAATAATCTAATTTCTAATGAATTCTGATAGTTTCACTTTAAAAGTCTGGAGTGAATTAGCCTCCACAATATCAGCAGGTAAACTGTTCCATTCAACAATTGTTCTTGGAAAGTAAGAAAATTTATGTACGTCCTTATTTGTCTTAATACTTTGGTACTTGAATGTTTATAATGTTTAATTTAATGTTTATAATGTTTATAATGTTTAATATAATGTTTAATTTACCTTTAAGTTTCGTTACTAGATAGTAAATTAGGTGATTAGAGCCAATTTTTTTGTCAGACATCGACTAAACAAAAGAGAATTATACACAGTTTAAGAAACGGAACCCTCAGTTTGAAAAATCCTGGATCCGCCACTGGAACCTTTGATATGATCATGGCTCCACGATTTTAAAAAGGAAATCCAGCTTAAGGACACGTCAAAAATGTAAAGTTTTTTTGATATTTTACTCAGACTTTGGAGTTAAAATGTAGTTACAGAAACTTTGTTGTGAGCTGTCAATCAAAAACATGTCTCTACCGGGGAAATATAGCATAGGTTAATTTTGTGACTGATTCAGCCAACGAGAGCGCGGAACACTATGATAAATTGAACAAAAACCTAGAACAATAAGTTTCCAAAGAGTTCCGCTATGATGGGGTGCTGGAAACGATTGAAATCAAGACACGCACAAAATAGTACTGGAAATGATACCTAATGGTCGATTGTCTCCTTCTGGATGGTTGGGTAGTGATAGGTCTCTTGCTCGATCTGTTTCTGTGGGTACGGGTGCTGCTTCTTGAGGACGGGGTGGTGGTTGGTCTTGTGTTCGTTCTTCTTCTGAAGAGCTGGGTGGTGAGGTGTCTTGTATTGGGTCACCTAAAATAATAAATGTACAGTTGCTTGACTGGTACATCGATACAAAGGTATTTCCCTCGCTAAAATATTTTCCCTACATTACTATATCTTTTTTTGCACTGTCGTTGTCTTCATAGTTTTTCATTGAGTAAGGGAAGAGGTAACGAATACATGATTAAAGAATCGCAACATTCGGCGGGTACTGAATGATAAAAAAATCTATAAAGCTTTTAGAGCGCATGCAATAAAACCATAAAATAAAAACAAAATTGATACTGACAAATAGTAGCTATTTAGTGACTAATAGTTGCTATAACCCAACCAGAATATTCATTGCACTACTCTTGTGTATTTATGTTTGGTGTTGGTTGAGTATATAAAGTGGTTGAGTGAATAAATAAACTTTGTTTATAGAGGATGACACTTGACAGTAATTCAACTGATAAACTCGTGGTCCTCTAGTTAATTAGGAACGGGACTGCCATTAACGTGGTCACCCGAGCCACGTGAAGGGCTCTAGCCGAGGCTTGAACCACGACCTCCCGCACAACAGTCCGCTGCTCTTACCAATTGAGCTAACCGGGCGGCGGTTGATAGCAGCTATTAGTCACTTCATGGCTACTATTCGTCAGCATCAATTCTATTTTGTTTTTATTTCATGGTTTTACTGCTCTATGTAACGTAACCGATAAAAATAGGATATATATTTCGTTTTATTCGTTACCTTGACTTTTCTCAAACATGTAAATCTCGATTCTGCAGTTACTGTCAGTTCTTTTTCTGTAATATCCCATTAAAGTTTTGTTTTTGTCAGAAGACATGAGAAGTGGTCCAGCGTTTTTCAGTTTCTTATAAATGCTTGTTTCACTAATGGTATAGATATTATTCCGTGATTGACCTTGGCTCATGTTGAAGGGAATGAACTGAAGTTGGCCATCGTCCATGCCTAATCCATAAAACCTCTTGCTGGTATCTAGAGCTTGATTAATTCTAACCTCCTTGCTGTAATTCTCCATAAACTTGCTTTCGTTTAGCTTTTGAGAATCACAGAACAAAAAGAAATGCTCATAAAATGAAACAACCAACGGGTTATTCACTGTACATGTTCTTGTGCTCTGTTCATCCACGCCAAGCTTCCTTGAAATCTTTTCATAGGTAATGTCAGCTTTGGTCACAACTTCTTTGACGTTCCCAACAGGACTATAAAAAATGTATTTTGAATTTTCCGAATTAGATTTGTTTCTGTCGGCTGTTTTACCTATGAATTCGTTGACGAAATATTGAAGATTGTCATCATTCTTTATAAAGCATCCTGGAAATTTGAGGGTAGTAGATATCTGCACATCTCCTTCGTTTTTTCCCTGAAGTGTCAGTTTAACGGTTGCTGTTCCTGAAGTATGACAATACACCGTAGGCATCGTTGCTAACTAAATATGAGCTGAATAAAAAAAAAGACATTTAAAATGTGTATGGATGTCAGAAATGAAATCCAAATCTCACATAAATTATTGCGGTCCCGTCTCATTTACTCACGTTAACATCGACGTCAAAGACAGTACTTGCTTAAGAGCGAATGTCCCTCCTGTATTTCCATTTGTTTATCCTTATTTAAGCCACTCTCTAAATCGAACATAGATGTGCATTGCTCCAAGGGAGACTGAGAGTTGTCGTTTCGCTAGCATGGTTTGCTGGCCGTAACAGCAGTAATCTAGGAATAACTGAAAGAGATAAAAGCCGCAGAACACTTAGCGAGATTTAATTCTAAACCAGTCAATAGGATAGTTTTGATAATAGATAGCATTTCTAGCAAAATTCCTAGCATTAAATTAGAATAGCATGGATCCAGTAATTTGTCTAGGTGTCCCACATGAAAAAAAATTATATACAGATATGTATTGCTTCAAAAAAGAGTAATTACAGCTTTAGAGGGATGTCTGGTGTACTACTGCAGGACACCACCCGGATCCCCCCCCCTGAATAGGGCTTTTAAATTCATTTGACATCAAATTGAAATGAACCAAAAAGATGACGTCGGCTATACTTTGAACTTATTAAAAGGAGTTCAGTCTTATGATGCTTTAACTTCAAGGTTAAAGTCAATTCCCTTCCCAGAGCCTTTATTTCTTACTGCGCATGCTCGACGAAACAAATAGGCTCTGGAAAACTTCTGTATATTCCTCGCGATTGGTTTAAAACGAAGGAAGACACCGGAAGTAAAAATTACTTCTCTACAAAATGGTTTTTCCGACTAAAATATTGCAAAAAAAAACAAAAAAACTGCATTGTATGAAAAAATATTATAACAACAACTCGTATTTGGTGATTCAATTTTAAATTTACTTTGGTAGTAAAATATTTTACAATATAGTTTAATTTGAAGGTAAATATTTATAAAGTCAAAACTCAAGAAACAAACTCAAAAAACACTCCGATAGTTTAAAGTGCTACTACGACGAAAATTGCTCAAACTTGGATTCAGCTGAAACTTCCTAAGAATACTCTTTAAAGGTGCAATAATCACTGTATGAAGTGTTTTCTCGATATTCAGTACGAAAGTATGATATTTTTACGATTATTTTTTGGAGTCTGTGACGTCATACACTCAACATCGAACATCGCTCCATACATTTCTTTGTAGTTTATGATCAAAATATCAGTAGTAAAGGGAGAAAGAAATACCCAAACACCCCAAAATATAAATTATAGTCACAAGTAATGTGAAATAAGCACATTAGCCACCCTTTGGGCTTCATAGGAATAAAATAAATTAAGGATTTATATACAAAGAAATATATGTAGCAATGTTTGATGTTGAGTGTATGACGTCACAGACTCCAAAAAATAATCGTAAAAATATCATACTTTCGTACTGAATATCGAGAAAACACTTCATACAGTGATTATTGGACCTTTAAAGAGTATTTTTAGGAAGTTTCAGCTGAATCCAAGTTTGAGCGATTTTCGTCGTAGTAGCACTTTAATAAATAACTTTGTACCGCTGTGAATAACAGAATCAGGCGATATTGTAAGATAAAGAAGTATGGACAAAAAAGGTGTTTCTGTAATCATACACGAGTGGCAAGCTATACTCCAGTTTCGAGTTCTCTGTCGCTAACTGCAAAAATAGCATAACTCTATTCTATTATATGTAGTATTATATTTTGTGAAATAAACTTGAACTTGAACGCCACACAAAATATCAACTGAATACGGCAAATTTCTCGATTTTCAATACAATTGGTTCGTTAAGGAACCACAAATAATAAATATGATTTTACAAATTCACTTGCATTTAGTATCCTTACCTTAAAACTATCTTAATCTTACATGTCCTTTAGAATCCCAGGATTTATTCCACATGCCGTGATAAGGCTTCACTTCCGCGTTAATGATCGTCCGTCGCTTCGAAGTTCAGCTTGTTTTCTGTATCAGACCAACAAAAATGCATCAGCCATTTATAAAAGAAACTGTTCAACATGAAACTTGCAGACAAGGTTTACTCCATGTCCGATACCACTGCACGAATGATTCGTTTCTTTATACTGCTTCCAAAACAAATAGCCAAGTCAGTCAGATATCTCTACAATTTCGAATCGGTCTCAACACGTCTACAAGTTTTTGATATTGAAGGAGAGCCGGCAATCAACGACTCATTGACGATATAATAATGGATCAAAACGTATTCTCTTACAGACAACGCCTCACCAAATACCTATATAATCTATCAACTCAGAAATTTCTCAATTTCAACATAAACTCTCCTCGTTATGAGCGACCACACTTTCAATAAATAGGATTTCAATTATTCAATTGATAAGAAGTGTTTTTTGTAACTTTTTATGATGAAGTTAAGCGATAAAATTTTACTAAAAAAAATAACACGACATTTGGACGTTAACTGAACGTCATTATCAAGTGATAAAAACTGAGAAAACATTGACTTATATACATGAATAATAATGAGTAAAAAAGGTGCGAAAACAAAGAACGTATGTAATTTAAATATTGTACAATAAAATGTTTTCTTAATTTTTTATCATTTGATGTTCAGTTAACGTCCAAACGTCGTGTTATGTTTTTTCAGTAAAATTTTATCGCTTAACTTCATCATAAAAAACTTATTCACTTGCAGTTTAAATATCCCTACCTCTGTAGCGGTGCTCGTTCTGGTACTTCTCCCAATTTCTTAAGTCAATATGTGTGATTCCTACTTTAGCTAGTGAGAACGCTGCAACTGTTCTGCACTTTCAATATCTAGAAAATACGAATCCTGTCAATTCAAAATCAATCGGAGGTTTACTATCTTAATCTTACATGTTCTTTAGAATTTCGACTTGTCTTTTATGTAGTTTACTTTAATGTTTCAATCACACGATTTATTCCACATTCCGTGATAAACTTCACTTCCGCGTTAATGATCGTCCGTCGCTTCGAAGTTCAGCTTGTCTTCTGTATCAGACCAACAAAAATGAATCAGCCATTTATGAAAGAAACTGTTAAAGATGAAACTTGTAGACTATATTTACTCCATGTCCGATACCACTGCGCGAATGATACGTTTCTTTATGCTGCTTCCAACTAGTCAAAGCCAAGTCAGTCAGCTATATCTACGACTTCGAATCTTACAATTGCTACAAACAAACTTGACTTAATACACAATAACTTGTTCATGTACAGGCATAGTTAGTTTATTGGAACTTGAACTTATGCTTATTTATTGGTAGAAGAGGGAAATTAGACTTTATCCTACACGAAAACGAAAGCGAAACACAACATGATGCAAGAACTAGACAACGAAAATAAAGTCTAGCGCTCGCTATAAAACTAGAAAACTTTTTAGAACCCTCTAAATCCTTACCTTCATCAAGTACTCTACTCACTAACTGTGGCCTTCAGTTAGCCTTGAATCTTATAGCGACACCAATTTCTCTAAGTTCTCCAAAATTGTCTGTAGTTTCTTCGACAATCTCAGTCTTGAATATATAATAGTTCACCGTCTGGTTAGTTTGAGGCTGTGCCCTTTAGTTAACACCCAGGTCATTTTCATCCAATAGAATCGTTGTATGACGTAAGTCTAAGTCAATCAAATATGTCTATTACTGTCCGAACTGTTTCTTGTTCTTAGGATACGCGTAGTTGTAAAAGATAAATAAGAGATAAAAATAAATAACTTAAGATGGAACCAAACTAATTCAGAGCGAATTTTGGACAATTTTATTCTCGTTCCCTTCGCAAAACTAGCGCGTCAATTTAACTGTATTTTTCATATATATGGAGGTTGTTTTGATCTCTTGTTTTCTGGTTTGATGTCGTGAAAATAGTCAAATACAATAGTTTGAGGACTTATTTTGATATGTTTTGACTTAGCATCCACTACTTGCCCCCCAGTCAACCGGTTTGTATAGAGCGAAGGCATTTAACCCGTGAAATAAAAAATGTTAGTCAACGTGTAATAGACAAAAAGACACAAAAGAAAACAATGCAATTAGGGTCTACTAATGTGTGTTAGTCTAATATCTATTTCACGGGTTTAATGACTTTACTCTAATGCATATGGATTATTTTCATTGTACAAATATCTTATTACTTTTATCTTTATCACAGGGGTTACCAGTTAAGGTTTCCTGTCGTCTAGGAATGGCGGTTCTGATTGAGCATAAACAACTAGGCTTTCAAATTTATATCGTTCCCAAACTCTTGAAATAAAACTCAACCTAAAGAAAGGTGTTTGCCATATTATATTCTTAAACTCTTACTCTGTGAAAATTTAATAAAAACTTTTCCCCTAAGTATATATATTTGACCAAGTACTTCAAATAAACTTGTCGCACAAAGTTCAAACTTTCAATAATTTACAGAAATAAAACAAAAATATCGTTCATTGACGAAGTAGTAGTATCCTACGCAGCCGCTATTTGCGTGACGACACTAAAAGCGGCTGCGTAGGAGAATAACGAAGTAGCTGTTATGAAATAATTCAAATAATTGAAATACTAACTTCAAACAAACACTTCACTGGACTAAATGAGCTGTGACGAAATTATTACAGTGCACTCGAACCATGAACACTTCAAGGTTTTTTTGACTTCTTTTCATAACTATCCAATGCAATCACAGCTCTCTGTAGAAACAAAGGAATCAAACACCACATCAAAACAAACTGCGGAAAATCTTTAGATGTTTTATTTTTAGCTCGATCCGTGTGAACTAATGAACTGCTAGATTGTCGCACAAAGTGCAAACTTTCTATAAATTACAGAAATATTGACAAAAATATCGTTCATTGACGATTGAAGTAGCTGTTATGAAATAATTGATACACTTTATATTGTAAATTAATATAAATATAATTTTTATTGTAAAGTTGGACCTCTGTAAGAATCTGGCTTCTGATTGGATTAGTCGAGAAATGTTAGAACAACCTTGAAGTGTTCATGGTTCGAGTATCCGCACAGTAAATGGGCTAGTTTCGAAATTAGAATATTAGCATAGCAGAACCACGAAGACAAACAAGCGTGGTTGACCTAGCTATACAAGGGACGAGGAAGCCGTAAACCATGCGAGAACTAGCTAGCCAGGGCAATATTGAGATAAATTTACAGCTAGTACTGATCATGTCTGTTCTGCAGGCCACGAAATAACTCAAATGTGCAGAACTATTTCGCCGCTCAGATTGACATTGAACTGCTGGAATGTCATAGTCTTCGGCAGTCAGCCACAATGCAAGAAATGCGTTTTGGAAAGTTCTGACTAACCTGTTAGCTTTGAAGATACATAACGAGGGCAATATGAAGGAGAAGGCATTGAATAAGCAGACACCAAAAGACTTGTGGCCTGTTATTTAGAAGCTTTCCGAGCCGGCTGCAGGTTTGAAGAAAAGTGACTAATATGCTAATTATTCCTCATAAATGAGACCGCTGAAAATAGACGCCATTTTGAAAAGGTCCCCTAATACATTACAATGCCAACTGTTTTCCTCCAACCTCAGAATGGCTAACAGGAAGTGAAGAGAGACAGGTAAAGCAAGGAAGGAAGGAGGGTAGGGTGCAAGAAATAAAGCAAGGGCAAGGTTTTTTTCGGGGGAGAGGGGGAAGGGGGAAATGGATGGGAATTAAGGGGACAGGTGTAGAAGATGAGGTACACTTCCTTCTAACATGTTCAAATTATATTATAGAAAGGAAAAATCTTCTGAATAAGATAAAGGAGGCAGCAAACTTCAAAGTAGAATGGTTAAGCGAAGAAGAGAAATTCAATGTTATCATAAACCACAACAAACCAATTCAAAAAATAGTAGCTAAATATATACGCGACTGTGTTAAAAAGAGGGATGATCTAAAGCGATAAAATCTTTGACAAATTTAGCTTATTAATATCTTGGTGAAAAAAGGAAAACACATTATATGTAGATTGATGGGCGGCGATCGTTGATATTATTATAAACAAGAAGTCAATATATATTAGTTTATTGAATTATTCTATATTTTTATTGGCAGCAATCCAATGTAAATATGTTTATACGGAGTCAATAAAATACGTTGTCTTGTCTTGTCAGGGCTGAAAAACTATGCGCATGCGCCAAATTGTTCAAGAAAACAAACATGGCGGCTTCAAAAGTTCGCATCTAAAAAACCAAACACGAAAATTGGTCGAGGTTTTTAGAGGAAAAACATTAGAAAAGTTGTACATCCAATAAAAACAAACCTTAGGCATTGGTTAATAGATTGAAATGCACATTTTTTTTACTTGAAGAACTAAGATTATCTTCTGCACTTTTGTAGCTGATTTTAATTTCAGAATAGACCCCTTGCAGCACGTCGGAATGCAGCTCAATTTGGAGGGCAAAACAATATTTCGAGTTCTCATGAGATTGAAATTCTTTTGCTCTGTCCTCTAAATTGAGCTACCTTGACATAACATGCAAGGGGTCTATTTTTATTGAAACTATAGGTATTTTGGAAGGAAGCAGGTTTTCCCCCCCAGCTCTGCTTGGAATGAAAGGGTTAAAAAAAAGAAAATAATCATGATCAAGGAAGGTTTAGGTAAAAAGAAATCTCATGCATTAAATTTCTCTTAACAAAATAATCAAAAGTAAAACTCTTTTGTAATAAATAATCAGTGTTTAATTGAAAATTATCCATCATTGCAAGGTTAACAAAGAATTCTTAAGAGAATGAGCTTCTTGTGTTATATTTTACACACTCTGCACAAACTCTCTTAAATATGTATTTGAATCTTGAAAGATTGAAATTCTGAAGAAAAATTGTTAACATCTTTCTTATTAGTTTGTGACATTTAAAGAAGGAAGACTGGGCAAGAACACGTCCCGTAAAGGATCATGGGGAGGTTTCACTTCAAAACCCCATCATTATGAAAAATGTGGAGCAAGCTTTTGCAACTTTTGCCCCCGTGTTAATTAAATATTCTAGAATATATTAGTGATCCAGCAGCAGCGAAAGCGCAGTGTTTTTAGCTATTCAACCATACCTTTAATCTTGTTTTTCAACGCCCATATTTCTTACTCCGCATGCTCAAAAAATAACATGTATATATGTTTTTTTCAAGCAACTGTTACAGACTAAGTATTGTTGATTTAGCCAATCATAATTGTGTTTATATTTGTAATTAAAAACATTTTCGCCTTGCGGAGGCCAGAAATATTGCGGGCTCAGGCATTGTTAATGGCATTCAACAGAGAAGTAAATATTGATTAAAAATATGGTATTTTGTATTTGAAGGAATTAGTGCATTATTGATAATGCGGAAGATAATTATACTAATGGACAGACAGACAGACAGACAGACAAAAAGAGATAAACTCTTCCAGAGAGAACATCTCAATATAGTATCAATCTAAAAACTATGGTGAAAAACGTCAAATAAAAAATAACTCATGCAGTCAAAAAATATGGAATTAACAGATAGACAGACAGACAGACAGGCCGACAAACAGTTTAGAAGGATTGACAGATAGACAGACGCATTGACAGGCACACACTGACAGAGAGAAAAACTGACTGAAAGACGGACAGACAGACAGACACACACTGACAGAGAGACAAACTGACTGAAAGACGGACAGACAGACAGACACACACTGACAGAGAGACAAACTGACTGAAAGACGGACAGACAGACAGACACTCTTACTCAGTTGCAGGAATAAGCCATACTATGTGTGAAAAACTAATTATAAAAAGAAGTGTTGTTGAACCAAAAATATCAAACAAACAGATGGACAGACAGACAGACAGATGGAGGGATGGACAGACAGACAGATAGAAGTAGGGATGGACAGACAGACAGGTTATGACTACACTTAACCTATTTGATAGTTAATAAAGATGTTTCACTTTAAATACCCAAGGTGCCTATCAGTATAAACATCGGCAATTGATTTCAAAAATATTCTAATATCATTTCCTGGTAATTCTTATATAATATATTCAGTTGACCAACGAGAATTTTGCACTCAAAGCAGAGGGTCGTTCGTCAAAATAAAGTATGGTTTAGCAGACGTCAATCAAAGTATAGCCATGAGATTTCCAGGTTAAAAGGTTTTAAGGGCACGTGTCTATGAGATGCCATGGAAATCTTGATTATCGTTCCCCAAGAGACAGGGCAGAAAAACGGTTTTTGGCCTTTCGCCATAAGGACAGCTTTACGTATTTATGCTCAATATTTCGTAAACAAGTTACCAAATGCAACCAAAATTTATTGAATGCGTATTTGAGATATAAAGCCGTGTACTTTGGGAGAGGTGATATTTTGATCAGCAGAAAAACTGACATATTCGTGAATACTAAGTACACTAACTCTTATAATTCTACAAAAATTTGGTCACAAGTTTCGAGCAGCAGTGACAAATAAAACGCTTAAAAATTTGGAGCATTAAACTCTGTTCAATAAAAAAATCGTGAAAGTAGAGGGTTTGTCGTTTTTCTGCTCTGTCTCCCCAAGATGCTCCGCGTATTCTTTCAAATCGAGTGCAAAATGCTTTTACTCAACGAAGCAATGATGACATTCTGAAGATTGTCTGGTCACGAATAATTCTACTGAGTATTATTCCTTACGAGTGTTTTCTCATTTATAGTAATATTTTCCATTGTAAATATGCCACTCTCCCTTGAGTATTTTATAAATCACAAATATCAATCCCTTGAGTACTATTTCTTCTTTAAAAGTTACGTCAAGACGTGAAGCTAATCTGTGAGTTGGTAAGGGACCGTTCATTTTTAAATAGGCGCGAGGGTCTGGTGGGATTTAGGATAGGGAATGGGGGGGCAACTGTAAAAATATATGGCATAGTTTAAAAGGGGCTACCTCAAATTATTAGCTTTATAGAAAATTTATTTTTAAAAATTATCCTGTTTTAATAGGCCGACCTTTATTTACGTTTTCCCCTCATTAGCGTAAAAAGAATTTCAAGCTACAAGCAAACCGACTCCAGAAATCGAAAGAGAATGTCTTATTTAGTAACTACTGAAAATGTAAGAGTAATATGTTCAATATTTTGGGAGTGCAATCGTTTTGAAAATACTGTAAATTACGAAGAAATGTATGGTCGCGTAGCAAGTCTTTCAAAAAAATTAGTAGTTACAAAATAAGACATTCTCTTTCGATTTCTGTAGTCGGTTTGCTTGTAGCTTGAAATTTTTTTAATGCTAATGAGCTAAAAAAGTAGATAAAGATCGGCCAATAGGGGCCACATGAAAATTCCCAACATCCCCACCCCCTCCCCCCATGCCCACAAAAAATGAACGTTCCCTTAGCTCTGCCGTAACTTTGACCATTGCAGATGTTGTTGTTTCAGGCTAAACCAAAGTACCATCTAGACAATAATTTTTTTAACATTTGCTTAAAGTGTTTGACCACGGGAAACTAAATCTACTCTAACATTTAAGAATAAAAATTATGTTATATATATTCTTTTTTTTTCTTATAAATTCAATAATTTCAAATGCTGAATCAGTGTTACCAAGACAACTGTTGTTATAGCAACTGTCCATGACATGATTAAGGGATAGTAGCGCCTTATATCAATTCACCAATTTCTTCAAATTCTGGTATCCTCATTTTTCCTATTTGTTTCATTGTTACCAGGGGCAACGGTAACTATGGTTACCTCATAAACCATTGATATACCCCTTGGAAGACTACGAGTAGGAAAATTACTATCCAATCCTTGAATTGTAACGACGCTATCTCGTCTTGATGGGAGGTATAGTGCTTTCTAAGATCCATGCGGATTGCGCGCATCTGCTTCACACACTCATTCTGCGAATCCCTCAGCGGTTGGATCGCCTTTTCTAGCGTTGCTAAGTCTACTCCCTCCTTAACACTAACATCATCGTACTCATCTTCAATACTACTGGTGTTCCCTTCGAGGTCGGGCGCAGACCCACCTGACCGGTCAGCGGAGCTCCTCCTCGATCCTTTAGCAACACCAAGCCTTGAACGTCCAGAAGAGGGTCGTTTTCTCTTGGATGGTTTCTTGCCAGGCAGGTGTACGCTCAATACACTGGTGGTGCGTACCATAGGCGCCTTGAGGCGATACTGGGT
Source organism: Actinia tenebrosa (assembly GCF_029948245.1). NCBI lineage: Eukaryota > Metazoa > Cnidaria > Anthozoa > Actiniaria > Actiniidae > Actinia > Actinia tenebrosa. The sequence goes on along the minus strand of NW_028292570.1, from coordinate 12,019,760 downwards.
CTTGATGATTCCATTGTTTTCGTATTCTAGTAGGTCTGTCATGGGGTCCCATGGACGTATACTATTAGGGAAACACCGAAACATTTACCAATAAATATTAGAAAATCAGTGCTTTGAGAGCACACAGCACGCCAGCATTTTTATTTTGTAATAGCCCGTTTTCTCAAGGTTGCGTGCGCATCCAAATTTAAGGAACTTGACGGGCCATGATACCAGAACACGAGCTTTATTATATGATGAGTGTTATCCTACATTGCTATTAAATTTTTTCGATAAGGATTCATAAAATCGATTATTATATGACCGTGAATCTTAGAGCCTGGACACTAGCAAATCGAGCAATCTGATTGGATAGATCGCATCGCGGACTGGTCTGGATTCTCCGGTATTAACCGGTCCGATCGCATATTAATCTTACGGCGAAAACATTTTGTCGTTTTCAATGAAAAGTGGTCATATAATAAAATTCTTATCAACCGAGCTTGGTCGGTCTGTACGGGATAATCTTGACCTCGGTCGGGTACAGACCTCGGTCAAGATTATCCCGTACAGACCTCCGCTCGGTTAATAAGATCTAATTATTGTCCTCTTTAAATAGAAAACTGTCTTCTCAATTTTACTGAATTTGCGTTTTTCAGTTTTGTGGCCCGTCAAGTTGGATGCGCAACCTTGAGAAAACGGTCTATTCGTATCCAAAATATTACTTGCTCTAATTTGTATTTTATAAAAGAAATAAAAAAACTTGCTTGCTGTGCTATGGGGAGTTATAAAGCACTTGGGGATTGACAGAACACTGGAGAAGTGTTGAGAAGCTCTCTGTTACGTGTCATGCTTCTCATATAACTTCCCTGGCGTTCTGCCAATCTGCGTGTGTTTTATAACTCCCCATAGCACAGCAAGCAAGTTTTTTATTTCTTCATTATCGAGAAGTGTGACATTAATTATGTCAAGGAAAACTATTTTAAAAAAGAGCTTTAAACCAATATGGATGAACATACTCAGTGTATTTGTAGACCCATCGATTCACAGCGCCATTAGCGTCTGGTGGCTGTTCAAATAACTTTGGTACCCAATCCACGCTTTGCTCTTTGCGTTCTCTATGTCCCTTTCGCTGTGCTTCTTCCAGGGTAAATTTCTCTCTAGTGGCGGCTTCCTGTTAATACACAACATCACAGATATACAGTTATAAACCTTTACATAATTAAACAAGAAACAGGGTTCTAGACGTCTGAGATTTTGGTTTCCATTAATTAAAACTCCAACGAACTAACTAAGGTATAAAAAGAAAGTAAAAGTATTGATGGTGGAGGCGAATAATACTAGTTGGTATGACTCCTAAGGGAGGGGAGGGGCGGGGAGATTCGTACCTGGTCGGCAACCCTGATTGCGTTACTGACGTGGATCCACTGTCTGTAAAGAAACAAAATACGTGTCACGCAAGACTACGATTTTATACCAAAATACAGTCATTCTTCAAATTGTTTTGACACACAGCTCAGCAATAGACTTCTTTAGTTTCCCATCTCAGACTACGTGTCATTCTCCATATTCATGTCTTCTCATGCGCAACCGTTAAATTAAACAAAGTAATGATACTCTAGGGAATGACACATGGTCGTAAGAATATGATTCTTTGTTTGAGTTGTATCCATATTCATGTCTCTTCTCATGCGCAACCGTTAAATTAAACAAAGTAATGATACTCTAGGGAATGACACATGGTCTTAAGAATTAGATTCTTTGTTTGAGTTGTATCCATATTCATGTCTCTTCTCATGTGCAACCGTTAAACAAAGAAATGATACTCTAGGGAATGACACATGGTCTTGAGAATTAGATTCTTTGTTTGAGTTGTATCCATATTCATGTGTCTTCTCATGCGCACTAGTTAAAGAAAGAAATGATACTCTAGGGAATGACACGTGGTCTTGAGAATAAGATTCTTTGTTTGAGTTGTATCCATATTCATGTGTCATCTCGTGTGCAACCGTTAAACAAAGAAAATGATACTCTAGAGAATGACACATGGTCTTGAATGCGAAAACAATTACGCCCATAACAAAAAGCCCTATTTATCTTTGAAATTGCGGCGTCTATTTCGACCCCTAAAACAATCCCACAATGCACTCCCATTCAAACTCGACCCAGTTTTTCTCAACCTCGGAATGGCTAATACGCAGATCAGTGATATCAGTTACTTACTTCTCAGATTCATTATCTTTCTGACTATCAAAGTCAACCAGGTATCTTTTGAGTCTTTGAGCTTTTCGGCTTCAGGTGTTGGCTCCCAGAACAGATCAGGTAAAGGTGCCTCATCCTAGACAAAAAGGTGTGTCAATATCTGTTGTTAATATAATTTTAGACTTAAATATAGAGTTTCTCAAGCTGTGATTGGTTGAGCGACCGGTGATTCTGAGACGATAATCACCACTGGACCAGTGATTCTGAGTTTTTCCAAAGTTTTTCAGAGTGGAAGTAATACTAATCCTGAATTTTGTCTTTTCTCTGATTATCAAGTCTAAAATTATACTAAAACAATTATTCGCCTCAGGCTCAGCAAATATGGTGATATTTACCTCGCTGCTCGAAGACTCATGGCTTGGTAAATATTCCACCGATAATCCCTTCGCCTTCGGCAAATGATTGTTAAATATAGGACAGAGAAGATATATTACAGACAGACAGACAGACAGACAGACAGATGACTGGAAAGATGGTTTGACAGATAGAATTAAATAGGTGGACAGACATGAATTGCTAGACAAATGGGGTGGACAGACAAACAGACAGGTGGGTGGACATACAGGTCGGTAGAGGAAGAAAATTGGAGGAATGAAGATACATAGAAACACCGACAGACAGAATTACAGACAAACAGACAGACAGCTAAGTAGAAAGATAGATGATCAGATGGGAAGGTAAGCATACGAACAGACATAGATAGATACAGAGATAAAATGAACAAAACTGACCAAAAACTAGCTCAATACTCACGAAAGTGTTAGATGACTTCAGGTCCTCGATAACGATCTCACCATCCTGGAAAATAAAAATGTGGACTTTACTATCAAAATGAGAATAAAATGAAACAATCCAAGTCTTTCAAAACACCCCTTTCTGTAGGTACAGCATACACTTAATTCAGAAAACATTGTTGGCCAGAGTCTGTTCTAAAATTTGAAATCTGAGACTAGCATGCTGTAAAATGTAAAATATTCACAGCTGAAAAATGTAGCTTCCTTTTAGATTGGAATATGAAGCACAACCTTGGGCTTTTTTACCCATCTTGATTTCGTAGGAAGAAATGAGAGATGAGGTAGGGGGTAGGGGAGCAAACACCCCCCACAAACACACCTCTCTCTTCAGGATCCCTGTTCTACATGCCCCTTAGTGTGATAACTGTTAACTATACTTACCCATTTGCCTTCAATCTTGCACAGGGTTTCTTTACCCATCTTGATTTTACCAGATATGTAGTTAGACTCGCCACTCTTTTTCCAGAATGGCTAAAAATGCATTAAAAATACTTAGATTTGAAATATGTACCAAGACGGGCATGATTTGTGCCCCTTTGTTTCGGCTAAGAGTGGGTGAAAGGTACATTGGCAGTGAGTTGGCTGTTGGGCGGGTGTCACAGTGAGTGTCAGGCGAGTGACGTGCAAGTGTCAGGTGATTGTTGGGCGATTGTTGACCTGCACATGTAGGCTGGTCATAAAGTACATGATTATTATGCAAGTCTATTCATAATGATGAACACAAACCTTGAGTTTGAATTCTATTTCAGCTTTATAGCCAGTCTTCTCACAATTGATGGTCACTACTCCACCCAGCTCAAAGGTCAGAGTACCAATCAATATACCTTGAGAGAGAGAAAATAAATCACTGTATAAGTGCTAATACCAACATATGTTTTTCCCCCTTTAGTATCTTTCCCCCTGCCTGTGAAACAGCCTCTGGGTTGATTTAGGTCAGGGAACGACATAAAGGTACCACTCACAGGGTCCGAAATTAGCGGTCGTCCAGTCGTCAGGGACAACTTAAATTTGCAATCACTACCAAATTTTGGAATGTGGTTGTCCTTCTGACAACCTACGTTACTGCCAATTGCAAGGTGTCTTTTTTATAAATAAATAAATAAATAAATAAATAAAAGAGTCCTTAAAGTCCGAATATAATTCTAAATTATATTTCTTCTGCTTAAAACCTAGAAAGTTCATTTTTCAACTGATGAACTTTCAAAAATTCAAGATAACGCATTCGTCGGAAGCCATTGCATGAATACCGCTGACAAATTTGATTGCATCTTCTGCATTATAGCTAACCGCTGACCATTGTCATTCAGGCTCTACAAAGTGGGACTCCTAAGTTTTGCTCTGGATGCCTAAGAATTAGAACATGGTTGCCCAAAGGACCACTTAGCTCAAAAGTTAATTTCGGATTCTGAGTGATTATTAGACCCTTGAGTTATTAAGATTATTCCATTGAAGTTTCAGCTGAATTAAATTTCAGAAGGTTCACTTTTTAGACCCCCTTTAATAGTATGAGATTAAGGGAACATTCATAATTTATGGGGGGGGGGGTTATTCATGGATAGACCCCTTGCATGTGACATCAAAGCAGCTTGATCTGGGGCACAAAACAAAAGAATTCCAATCTCCTGAGAACTGAAACCTATTGTTTTGTCCCCCAGATTGAGCTGCATTCCAAAGTGCCGCAAGGGGTCTATTTAGTGTCTACTGAAAGTCTGTAGCTTGGTGGTGGGGATCAGTGAAAAATATATTATGTTTGAATGGGGGCCTACCCCAAAAATATTATTTCAAAATACAAAATCTTCAAAATATCAACAGAGATTAGATCACCACAGAGGTTGTTTCAGGGTTCAATCTGTGAGTTAGCCATGCCCTGACTTAGATCAGCCCAGAGGTTGTTTCAGTGTTTGATCTGTGAGTTAGCCATGCCCTGACTTAGATCAGCCCAGAGGTTGTTTTAGGGATTGATCTGTGAGTTAGCCATGCCCTGACTTAGATCAGCCCAGAGGTTGTTTTAGGGATTGATCTGTGAGTTAGCCATGCCCTGACTTAGATCAGCCCAGAGGTTGTTTCAGGGTTCAATCTGTGAGTTAGCCATGCCCTGACTTAGATCAGCCCAGAGGTTGTTTCAGGGTTCAATCTGTGAGTTAGCCATGCCCTGACTTAGATCAGCCCAGAGGTTGTTTCAGGGTTCAATCTGTGAGTTAGCCGTGTCATGACTTAGATCAGCCCAGAGGTTCCTTCAGGGTTTATTGATAAAATTTGAAGATTATGTAAGAGAGTTTACCTTGGCCAAGGTTTTTGCATGACGAAGTGGCACATATTGCCCTCCGGTAATTGCTCCCAACGCCATTAGGAAGTCCCTGAATGCATGAACACTGGGTTCACATCCAATGCAGTACAGCGTGATTCCTTTTTCAGCAAGGGTGTGGCATACAGTCAAAGGATCATGTCCCTTTGGGCAGCCGTTTGGGAATCCATCTCCATTTTGGTCTAGCCCATGAGGCGGTGCATCAGCTGAAATAATAAACAAATGAAATAATAATAATAATAATAATAATAATAATAATAATAAATAATGTATTTAGTTTATACAACTAATTGGGGACACTGAAATGAAACTTAAATGAAGAAATAATCAAAGAAACATAAAGTGTTTTTAAGAATCCCAACTGCCAAGGAGGCAAACCAGTTGGCTATTTACAAGCATGGTTAAGAAACTGAATTTGAACTAATCAGAAACTAGGGCAAATACAGTCTCAGATAGTGTCCACAGCGGGACTCGAACTCAGCACCACCAGATTGTGAGACCGATGCTATGACCACTCCACAGGAAAAAATTTCTAAAAAACAAAGTGGTTTTTAGAATGGTAATTATAGTAATTCCCATTCAAAGAAACAAGAATGGAAAAAGACTTATAATGACTTATAATACATGCATGGTTCTCCAACTTCTCATAATGGTTTTTCCATAAAAGTACATAAATGGTTTTTGGAGTGGTACTTTGTATAATTCCCACTATAATAACCATTAATGGAAAAGAACAAGTACACCACTGATGGTTTTTGGGATAAAAAACAATGGCTAGTAAGCCCATATCTCTTCAGAACGAACGGTGACCCCCAATTTTCTTTTTACATATATTTATCTACTTCTATATTTATGCAGTCCCATTTGTGCAGTCTCCAATAGTTCATATGAAAGTTAGTGCTAATTATCATGCGAATTATCTCCAGAACAAGCACAGTGACCCCCAACTTTTTTGGCTCTTTCACACAAGCTGACCAATATCTTTCATCAATGAAAGCATGGAAAAAACTTTAATGTTGGAATATTGCCTGCAGACATCCAAAAGAAAGAAAAACAATAGTCTGCTTGGGAATTAGCTTAAACATTCACGTGTATTGCTCATAACACAAAATTGCGTTTTCAACTTCCCAATGCTGTGATTTCTTCACATGGTTTACCATTAATGGGAAATTATTAACCATTGTTGCTTTTAGAGCAAAAACCATATATGTTTATTAAATTCTAAATGCCATTGTTGTTAACTTGAAGATCATTAATGTTTTATGTACAATTTCCATGAATGTTATGCAGGGCTGTCAACTCTCCCGGATAAGCCGGGAGTCTCCAGATTTTGGACCGTATCTCCCGGTCTCCAGATTAGAGTCTCAAATCTCCCGGATAATCCCCGAAGCTGAACATTTCTTGTGAAACTCGACTTTCACAACCATAAAATTCCAATTATTTCATGTTGTTTTTGTTATTTTACATCGCTAACAAAATCAAAACGTTCCTCATAAACTGTTCTTGCAAGCAGGCCATTGTAATATAAGCGATAATCTGATTGGTCAGAAATAAACCAATCACATCTAATGTTACAAAGTGAAAGGTGTCTTTTTGCGCACTTTTTGATGCGCTGTGACGTCATGTCCCTTCCCTATCAATTCTCCAGATTTGAATATCTCGGGGGTTGACAGCCCTGGCTATGTTAATGTGTCTCAATAAAACACATTAATGTAGTTTTACCACAATGGGAATATGCTAAAAAACCATAATGTTTTTTATATATTTTTTCCTGTGCTCAAAGATGCTGCCTCCCACAAATTACACTAAAGCACAACTAAAATTTTTCACGTTTGTTATCTGTTTGTGTTCAAGTATGATTTGGTTGCATATACACTTATTTTTATAAAGTTAGTCAACAAAAACCTAGAAAGCTGAGATCACTGAGCATCATGGGAAACTTTTCATATTAAAAAAGCATATATATACAAAGCTTTTTTAATACAAACTGCAGCTCGATGATGCTCAGAAGAGGCAAGACTGTAACCTGTAAAAGATTCGCAAGTCCATGAACAGTTATCAAGCGGTTGAACGTGTAAAATGAATCTACCCATAATCCTGGTCGGCCTCAGCAGCTTTATAGCTTTTCAGATGACTAACTTTATTGAAATAAGTGTATATTGAAGTTTAAAACTTCATGCTTGTAAGAGGAAATATAAAAGTACATGATTGAATAAAGTTTATTTTCTTTCCTTGTCAAGTAGGGAAGGAGGGAGAATGTAGTTCAGATATATAGGAGGATTCAGTTGGAGTTGAAAAATAAAGAATATACATAGTATAAAATGAAACCTAAAAACAGGATGCAATGTGACGTGGTTCATCTTTAGGTAACAGTCATCCCCCTTGAAATCGTTCTGGGTGCTCCACTGGGGTAATAAGCAGCTTTGAGCATAAAATACAGCTTTAACCTACCGATCAATACACACATCTTGGTAGCTTGTTTCCTATAAGACAGCCTACTAGCTTCATAAAACCCGTCTGCAACAGCCTCTGGCCAGTCCCCACCACCCCCAGCACTCATTCCATCAACCCATTTCTTCATCTCGCCGACATTCCCCGTAAAATCGTGTACCCGAGTAACAAAGCTCTTGTCTTGAGGAGGATGATCGCGGTACTCGATGAGTGCTAGTCGTACATTAAACGCAGTACGAAAGATGGTTTCTGCGATGTAGTGGACGTGTTTTTAGACTTGTTTGATGTAAGACCCCATCGATCCTGTACAATCGACGATAAAAGCAAGATCGATCTTCTCTCCATCGTGTCTGGCATCCCAGCCCTCCATCAGGCTTTATTGAAGACACTAGGTTGGTAAAAAACAACGATTTATGGCGAGAATCTTACTTATTAACTGCAGAATTTCAACCAAAAGACAACAAAGTTCATGATTTTAGTAAAACCTTCAAAGGGTTTCTCCCTATCCCATAATCCCATGCGACCTCACACCACAAACCACAGGCAGCCCAGCTCTAGCTAAATTCCCTATTTAGATTTTACTTTTAAATGTGGTGCAATGCTTTATTTCCCTTTACAGTCCACGTGTCATTCCCTAGAGCATCAGTGATCATCGTTGCAAGAAGAGAAAAAGAACTGCAGAAAGTTGCTTCAAAATGCTTGGAATTAGGAGCACTAGAAGCTCACTATATTGTTGCTGATCTATCGAGCTTAGAAGCTGCGAGAAACGTTCACACTTCGGCGCTCAAGTTCTTCCAAGAGATTGACATTGTGGTTCTTAACCACGTGAAACCATTCTCTGAACACTGGAATGAAAACAGCGATTTAACTAAAGTTCATGATATATTCGAAGTTAATACTTTTAGCTATATATATTTAGCAACTTTGTTTTTGCCTGAAATGAAGAAGTCGAATGGGAGCTTAATAGCTGTGTCATCCATTGCTGGAGTGCATACAATCCAGTTATCTTATTCATAGAATTTGCTTATCAAACACTGTACGGCCGCAAAAATGATCCCCGACGCAAAAATGATCCCTGCCGCAAAAATGATCTCAAAATGTCGCAAAAATGATCCCCAGCGCAAAAATGATCCCCACGTCACCGCAAAAATGATCCCCTGGAAATCGCGGAACCTGGACTGAATAGAGTTGTTATGACTCATGCATATTTGCCCCGAATCGCCGATGGCAAACATGACCATGTTTTCATCACTTTCTTGCATTTCACTTTAACTTTGGCAAACCTTCTCACCAAAGACAAATATTCTTTTGTTTATTTACCACTCGGACTTGCCAAGTCTTTTTCACTTCACAAAGAATTGGTGAGCTGACGATTGTCGTTTGCCGTAAAGGTTATTACTGGGTTTTTTTTGTTGTTGTTGTTGTTGTTGTTGTTTTTTTTTTTTTTTTAATAATAACTTGGAGAAAAAAATTATTTCTTTCTTTCTTTTTTATTTATTTATTTTTTAATTTACAAAAGTATAATGATAATCTTTCAAAAATTGATAGTCTCTATAGCAACAAGAACAAGGTATGACGTGATTTTGAATTGGGGAATTCCTTTACTGATAATCTCTTTACCTCGTGGTTTAGTTCCAAAGTATTTCATAATGAATCTCTTAAAATTTTACTGTCTTTTCATGATCATTTTATGCACTCTTGCTGTTACCGCCTCGGTCAGTGATAACGAAGCATCAAATTCAGATGATGATTTTGTGGAAAATAAGGTAAGAATCTTATATGTATCATATTTTTAGCCTAATTTTGTGAACTGTTTATGTTCATTACATGCGTCCGCCTTATCATCATTGTAAACGCATGATTTCAAAACAAATGTCATAGCATTAAATGGTATTGAATTTAACTGAAAGATAGATATTTGCTTATATTAACGTATTGTTTAGAAACTTTTACGTCAGCTACGACCGTAAACAGTATGCTTATTCAATTCTACAACAATGTTCTTTAAGAGCAAGACATTTGACCTCTAGTACTAAGACATGGATTATAGCTAGTTTATTTTTAACGTTGTTCATTGACTGACTGACAGACGGATGAACGGACTGACTTACTGACTGATGAGTGAGTCAGCAATTTGCCAGGGCTATGGCTACATATGCAATGATTATCATCGGTTATTTTATCGTTGGCATATCTTATATCCTAAATATTTGTATAAATTTTCAGGCCGCGTCTAGAAAGAAAGGAATAAGAAGTAGTCTTCCTGATGAAGTATATGACAAACTGAAAGAAATTTTAGAGGAGAAACAGGGATTTTCCGATTGGCCAAAGAAAGAACGTCCATCCCTGAGACAAAAGGTTTACCGAAAGTGGAAAAGCGGTCATTACGAGTTGAAAGAAGTTTATGATCCTAGAAGTGAAGGCAATGTCGTTAAAATAGTCGAGAGGGTTTCAGGAAAAATAGTGCTTAAGAAATCAGAAATCGAAAGTCTGGTTAAGAGGTATTATGAAAAAACGAAGGAAGAGGGGGCGAAGACGATTCGAAGAAATATGCAGAACATTTATTCTGGCGTTGCAGAAAAGAATGTGCACAAAATTTTGAACAAGATGAAAGAACAACAAAAACTAAGGCCTCTCTTTAAAAACAAGGCTCCCCTTTGCCCTATAACCGCTAAGAAGGTGCAAGAGCGGAACCAGGTCGACCTTGTCGACATGAGTAATTTGCCGATAACGACCGAGGGCAAAACGTACAAGTATATTCTATCTGTAATTGATATCTTTAGCAGATATTTACACCTTCGCCTTCTCGAAAGCAAGGAATCTCTGGTTGTTGCACGTGAACTCATAAGTATTTATTATGATCATGGTGTACCTGAAATCCTTCAAAGCGACCAAGGGACCGAGTTCAAGGGGACAGTGGAAAATGTCTGTAAGGAAATGGGAGTGAAAATTATTCGCAGCTCCGCCTACACACCTACAACACAAGGCAAAGATGAGCGTTCTCATAGAACATGGAAAGAGAAATTGCGTTTTGACCTGATGAATTGTAACGATGAAGGTGTGAACTGGGTACAAAAATTACCTTTATATCAACAACTGTACAATGAATCTCCCCATCGCTCTCTTGGCTTAGCGTGTCCCTTTGAAATTTATTACGACCGTATCCCTAACCGCTTAAAAAACCGACTTTCATTAAGTGCCAACGCTGCTACGAATATAGGCATTGAGGAGGAGACATTAGATCAGGATACGCACTTTAAAGAGCCTACTTTGGAAGAAATAGAGCATTGGAGGAATATTCAAGAACTGATCAGAGCTAAAGCTTCAAAAGCTTCCGAGAAATCAGCGCAAACTATGATAAAAAGAAACTTGCAAAAATTCCCGCCTTCGATTTACCATACTGGAGAAACAGTTCTTGTAAGAGTAATCGAAAAGACTGCAGCAAAAAAGACTGGTAAAAAGCTTACTCTAAAGACACATACTGAAGGTAAAATACAGAAGACAGACCACGAGAAACATAGATATCGTATAAAGTATACAGATCCAAACTCACAAAAAGTTCTAACGAAATGGTTCTCCGTAAATGATGTCACATCTCTAACAATCGAAGATGAATCGAGCAGGCAGAAAAAGTCAGAGGAAGCCGTTAAATTTGCGAAATCTGTACATAAAAGAAGAAAGTCTCAAAACCATGGGTCAGTAAAAAAAGCAAAACATTCTAATATAAGTGAAAGTGTTCTGGACAAGGCAATAACAGAGATCACCAATGTTAACAAACTGACAGGTGAGACCGTCTACACTAGCTATGTTAGTAAATCTTTTCCATGTTCTGTAATACTGTTATAGCGAGCACATTCTTTTACCCATCGTTAGATAGACTTGCTGAAAAGGAGAAAACTGTGCCTTATCGAAAATTCATCTCCAACAAAAAGCTAAATGACGGCGTTGAGAAACTGCTGATTCCCGTGCACATTCAAGAATTAAAACACTGGTTGCTGGCCATCATCTGTATGCTTAAACTTACGATCACTATCTTTGACTCTTTGGAATTAAACGCCAAAAGTTAAGCCGATGTGTTTTCAAAGCTGAAATCGAGGTTCATCGCAAAGGAGAACCAATGCAATGATGACTCGGGTCAAATGGGAATACGAAATCCTAATAACTTCAAGAAAATCATTGTGCAAGGCTTACCAAAACAAACTAACGACTCGGATTGTGGAGTCTTTATGTGCTTGGCTATTAAAAAACTATGTCAGTCAAATTTTGGCAATGAAAATGTTATACAAAATAATGACACTCAAGATTTGCGTAATGAAATGGCTAACGACTTGCTTGATCTCCCGAAGCTAGTATCTTCTCCACCTCACGACTGCCGCTTCCCTCGAGATGTATTTGAAACGAATGAGGCTTGCAGTAAGGCGAATACCAAGGCTCTTTTGGACGGCCAAGTGAAAGAAGCAGGATGCCGCTATCGAGGAGAAATTCCAATGGATGGAAACTGTTTTTTCCATACCGTAAGTGACCAACTCAACAGGCTTGGTTTCGCTTCTCAGTCGCATACCAGACTCAGAGAAAACGTAATTCAGTATCTGCGAGATCATCCCAATACGCCAGATGACACTCACTTCTCCGAGTTTATCAAGCATAATGGATGGAATTCTTACTTGAAACGAATGCAAAGAGATGGTGAGTGGGCTGACTGGATTGTGGTGTGGGCAATGGCCAATATGCTGAATATTGACATCGCCATAATCTCATCAACCGGTAGTTCCGGCCTGCGGGTCATAAACCCACACACTGACAGCTCTGCGGACTCCATCGCCATCAAGAAGAATGAGGGGATGATTCTTTTGAGGCATCAAGCAGAACTGCACTATTTCAGTTTGGAACCATGCCCGAAGACGAAAATCACAAGTAGCGACGGTGGTGATGACAGCTCCAACCAACCTAACGTCGCCCACGAAATGAAAGCAAGGTACGGAGAAGGGAAGGTCTCCGAGGAAATTTGCCCGAGGTGCAATAAAAGGTACCAAAACTATTCCAGTGGAGTTTACGAGCTTAGTAAATCGATGGTCTGCTATTCCATGGACCAAGAACTGTGTGACGAATGTGAACTTATTTTGCAGTTCCAGTAGCCTCCTTTATTTCCTGCTTGTAAGATTACATTTAAGCGGATTTATTTGTTTATTTTCACGATTTCTGCTATGACAACAACATATAATCACAGCGTTGTTAATGACGTCCATAACCAGCATTTTTAGTCACTCCCACAGAAGGATTTGTGTCAGGCACGTTCTAATTTGGTGTATTTTTGGATAGTTGGCTTAGAGTTGTATTTAGTCATTACCCAAAGAAGTTTTCGTTAGAGAAGAAACGCGTACAAAAAAAAAAAAAAAAAAAAAAAAAAAGTTTGTACAAGTCCATACGTTCTCTCTGCTGCTCATTAGTTCTAGTTAGAAAAACATTGTTTCTCTTTTATTGTATTTTTCTCTTCTTTCCTTTTTTTAAATATTTCTTTTCGATTGTTTGTTTGTTTTTACACGAACGCATTGCAACATTAAAATAATCAAGACTGAAAAAAGAGTATTATTCTATTGAAAGAACCCGTCCAGGTTCCTCGATTTCCAGGGGATCATTTTTGCGATGACGTGGGGATCATTTTTGCGCTGGGGATCATTTTTGCGACATTTTGAGATCATTTTTGCGGCAGGGATCATTTTTGCGTCGGGGATAATTTTTGCGGCCGTACAAACACCTTTTAACCTAGATGTTTTTTATAAGCTAGGATATTCAACTTCAGAAGGGTATTCTTGTTGACAAGATACTGTATTCTCAAGGACATAGAATCAAAGTAATGAAAAAAGAGGTGCATGCATCTCTGAAGGAGAGGGGAGAGGGGACTGCCATATTAAAAGGTGGGGATGCTTGTCGGAAATTTTAAGAATGACCCCTGAAAGGTACCTGAGTCTGTTCCAGTGAGCATAGCAATTACTATTGATTTTTACCCAATGTACCAAACGCTCATTTTTTTATTTTTTTATATCTATAAGTACGAAGTGATGGTCAGATGATGAACCAAAAATTATATTCTGAATGCATTAGTATTGAAAATCCAGCTTACATTGCTGAGCTAATAAGCAATTATTGGATGAGGTTTAGCATGATATCGTAAATTATCAAGTCCGAGGCTGTGTTATCTGCCGAAGCCGAAGGCTGAGGCAGATAACACAGCCAAGGTCTTGATATTTACGATATCATGCGATAGCGAATCCAATAATTGCTTTATTATACATATTGTATACTGGAAAAACATTAACATGAACATTAAATTATAGAGACAAGAATTATGAATGCTATGATGTAGCGTGAAAATCGCAAAATTTTTAATTTAGAAATATTTTAAGAATTCTTCATGAAATATATGAAAATAAGTTAAGGATTCCTTAAATAATTGTTTTTGTACATAATTCTGGAAATAAATACACATAATAAATAAAAACAAAGCTACCACAGCGTGACCTTGAATGAACTTGACATGATAAATGTATTGTCTGTAGGAAAACCTACAGATAATACATTTATCATGTCGAGTTCACACGATATCAGGGATTGGCTGAGGGCTCTCGACCAATCAGATTTGAGATGCTTAGTAAAATGTATAATAATATCAGATGTCTCTCAGTATTGCCTGTAAACCACCCTAAGAGGTACCAGAGATACCAAATTTCAGATCTATATTAAATCTTGAACCCTAAAAGGTTACCATGACCATTTCTTTTTTTCACTGTAGAAAACCCCATCCCTAGCTCCCCACCCCCTTCCTGTGATGCATTAAATTAAACACACAGCATGTAAATTATATCAATTATATGTGCACCAATTGCCTAACGCTTTCACAGTTGTATAGCAATATTCAATTGGCTGACGAGGGAATGGAGAGTTTGTACTTCTAGCATTGACATTTTTAACATTAACCCAATACCAAAAAATACCATGACTTGAAAGAGCATGTTATTATTTTGTTAGTAAAAGTTAAGAGTTTGAAGAATATGCTGCTATGATCTAGCACCTGAGTTGGTGACCGTAGCATATTAATCAGATACATTTACAGTAAATTTAAAACTCTAGACAAGAACAATACATGCTTGGGCTGCCCGTGATACAAACGTATAGGTTCTCATATTTTTATTCATATTCTTTCAGGAATATTCAGGAAAACACTAAATGGTAATTATATGATGACAATTAATTAATTTATTAGTTTCTGAGTTATACCTAGTTTAATTGTTGTCTTATATTTTTACTTTTTTTAAAATATTGATGAATTGACTTCTTATTTTTCACAGCTGCAAAAAGAGCTCCAGGTGAGTAAAAATACTTGTATTTTATGGCTGGTGCATTTAATTGATTTCTGGTACATGTAATATATTATTATTACATGTAGGAACCAAGTGAGTCATTATTTATGAAACGTTGGGGAGGGGGGGGGGGGTGGGAGTTTGATCTATTTTCTAAATGACAGGGTGTGGTTATGAGAAGGGGGGTTATTTTTTTATGTATTTAAAAAGAAAAGCCTCGTAGTGTTCGCAGTTCATTGGAATAGTTCATTGATTCTAAAAAAATATAGACAAGTCATGGAATAAAACATCACCACTACTTTTCTTTTTTCTCTTCGGCTATGCCTTGTGCTTTACTACTTTGAGAAATTATGTAGCTAATGTTTCAATTTATTGTCAATAACGCGATCTAGTTGACAAACACAAAAAACTGATGTCAACTCGTTAAATGGATATATAATTAACTTCACTCGGCCAGTAGTGTACGTTTTGATTCAGTTCAATTATCATCAATAAATTATTCATAAGTAAGCTGATCTTAAGTTAATACCAATGTTACTCAATAATTTTTTCTTTATTTTGTTCTTTCCATAGGTTTTATGTGGGATATGTTTAAAGGTGAGTTATGAAGCCAGAGCATCCCACACAATGCTTGGGACCTCATAAGAGCTTTTAAGTTGTGTCGTGTTTCCAGGTCCAATTTCAAACACAAAGCAACACTACAATAAAGCAAAGAATGTCCTCGATGATTTAAACTGTACCTGAAACGATCTTGATTTTGGGAAACAAATCTTCTAATGAAGAGAAAGTCAGACAAATCTGGGTCCTTACCCTGCTGTGGGGAGTGGCAACATAAGGCCATCATAAAGCGGCAAACTAAGTCATTTTCCAAAAAAAATGGGAATAAGCTTGGGCGATATAGGCAATATAAGGCAATCCAAGCCAATCTTAGTCAATATAATGGCTAGGCGACATATTGCCATCAAAGGTGAGCTAATTAAAAAAAATGATAGAATCTAAGGTGGTCGTCTTAGATTATCTAATGCAGGGTAATAACCCAGAGTAGGTCTAGAATATCAAAAGCTGGCCATTAAAAGTTCTATTTGACAGACTGCATGAGTCCAAGGCCCCAGATTGAAACATCCTTATTGTGATTACAATCTCTTTTCAGGAACAGTGATATATTTGAAGACTGAAATATCAGTAAAAGGAGTTCTACTAACCTTAGCAGGAGCAACCTTAATTAGTATATATGGGACGGATCCTGAAAAACTGCAAAACCTTAAAGTTTTTGACTAAAAAATCTCTGGGGATTTCAAATACATCCATATTGCTTTAAATATTCAAAATGCCGGTGTAGGAAATCATCTTAATCTTTCCTATTTGTATGACTGGTTTTCAAGCTAAAATAGGATAATATTATCCAAAAATGTTAAAACTGAAAGATTTGTTTTTGCAAACTTTGAAGCCTTCATGTTTTGTTTTAAACTCTTTAATAGATAATTTATGCAAAATGATAATGAAAATATTTTTTTTTTTTGATAAAAAGTAACATAAAAGTTTGATCTATTGTGTGTGATAAGAAGGTTGGTATAAGGGGAATTTAAGACACTTAGATTTGTTATTCACAACAAAAAAGAGCAAAAAATAAAATAATAAAATAGGACAGTAAAAGTGAAAATACACAGCCTTTGTTTAAAACTTTTTAATGTAAAACTTTGTTAAATTTATGCCAGAAAAAGTAATTTTGTTCACTAGGAGACTGTAACAGACTTGCTAAAGCATCAATTTCCCTTACGTTATGTTGAGTCCTGCAGGCTAGCTGAGCTTCCTGTCTCAATTCCTATGAAGTGAGTTTCATATATCGTAAATATAGAAATGTAGCTGAAGTTGGAATGAACCTCACGGAAGAGTAAAATATAGATCCATGTTTGAATAGAATTTGTTTGCACATGCGTTTACCACTCACGTCACAAGTCAGCCATATTGGTGTAACAAACAATAGAAATTTCTGCACAGGTTTTTTTGCATAAAATAGAGTTCAATTCCCCGAGGATAGAAAATGTATTTCTTTGAGTAACACCAACATGGCCGCTGTGATGTCACAGAAAACGCTCTATAAATTAAGTATTAGTATTCTATAAACAGCTTCAAATTAATTAATTCAGATTCAATA